>NW_024868195.1:0-164813 GCF_013358625.1 Macadamia integrifolia | reverse complement strand
TGACATGATGAACAAAGATGTGGAAGTCTATGTGGATGACATAATAGTGAAGTCAAAACATCGGAAGGGCATATTCCCGAGCTAAGACTTTCTTTGAAAGAATTAAGAAATATCAGCTGAAGTTGAACCCTCAGAAATGTGTATTTGAGGCAACAGCAGAAAATTTGTTAGGATTCTTAGTGAGTGAGAGAGGCATTGAAGTCGACCCTATCAAGATCAAGGCAATTCAAGAAATGCCCACACCTCGGACTGAGATACAAATACGAGGATTTCTGGGTCACATTTAGTATATTAACAGATTCATAGCTCAATTGACTACAATCTGTGAACCAATTTTCAAGCTGCTGAAGAAGGATCAACCCAGTGAATGGACTGACCAATACCAACAAGCCTTTTGAAAAAATCAAAGGATACCTCATGAACCCACCAGTATTGACACCGCCAGTGGAAGGAGAACCACTTTTGTTATCAGTCCATGGGAGAATATTCCATGGGCTCATTGCTAGCATAGAAGGAGACAGAAAAGGGGGCAGAGCATGCCATATATTACCTCAGCAAGAAGTTCCTAGAATATGAGACACGGTATACATCTTTGGAAAGAACATGTGTTGCGTTGATTTGAGCAACGACAAGGTTGCAACACTACATGGTTTCCTATCCAGTGCACTTGATTTCAAGAATGGATCCCATCAAATATCTCTTCGAGAAACTAGCCTCAACAGGAAGGATGGCTCGTTGGTTGCTTTTACTATCAGAGTTTGACATCACCTATGTTACTCAGAAATCTATCAAGGGGCAGGCCATAGCCGATCATTTGGCTGCCTACCCCACAGAAGATGGAAGATCCTTGGATGATGCTTTTTCCGATAAAGGAATCATAGTGATAGAGGAAGAAGATGCAGTTAATGAATGACAGTTATTCTTTGATGGAGCAGCCAATCAGAAGGGATGTGGTGCGGGAATATTGCTTGTCACTCCTGACGGCCTTTATTTGCCTTCATCATTCCACCTTGATTTCCCCTTACCAACAATATTACCGAATATAAAGCTTATGCTTTGGGGCTCGAAACTGCTTTGACTATTGGAGTGAAACAGATCAAGGTTTACGGTGATTCATCCATCGTCATTTTCCAGACATTGGGAAAATGGAAGACCAGAGATGAAAAGTCGAAGCCATATCAAGAACACTAGATGAGGTGATTGAACACTTTGAGAAGATCTTGTTCGAATACTTCTAGAGAGATCAACAGGTTTGCTGATGCCCTTGCAACCTTAGCTTCCATGGTGGAGTGCAACCCTATGGCTAGGGTCCGACCATTCTTGGTAGAACAAAGAAATAGACCCATTTATCAGAATTCAGTGAACTCTCTCACTGTGGATGGTTGGTCTTGGTTCACTCACATAGTGGATTTCATCAGGGAGAGGAAGTACCAAGTTGAAGCAACTAACAGGGAAAATAAATTTCTAAGAAGATGTGCCACCCAGTTTATTCTTCAAGAGGATCTCTTATATAAGAGATCCTATGAAGGAATACAGTTGTTGTGTGTGGACAAGGAAAAGGCTGCAACCATCATGGAGGAAATTCATCAAGGTTTTTGTGGACCCCACATGAATGCCAAGATGTTATCTAAGAAGATCCTCAGGCTGGGGTATTACTGGAACACAATGGAAGCAGATTGCATAGACTTTGTCAAGAAATGTCACAAGCATCAGATATTTGCTAATATCACACATATCCTGCTAAGAGAGTTGCATTCACTCAGTTCACCTTGGCCATTCTCCACTTGGGGCACCGATATCATTGGAAAGGTCAACCCCAAAGCATCCAATGGTCACAAGTTTATCTTGGTAGCCATTGATTATTTCATGAAGTGGGTGGAAGCTCAGTCCTATGAGGTCCTCACGTCTGCTAAGGTAGCCAAATTCATACAAGAAAACATCATTAGTCGGTATGGAGTGCCTCAAGAATTAATATCAGATCAGGGATCCCATTTTCTGGGGCAAGACTGATAAAATTTGCACAAAGTTCTATATCAGAAGGCATCGCTCTACCACTTACAGACCATAGACCAATGGGCAGTAGAAGCAGCCAACAAAAACATCAAAGTCATTCTGCAGAAAATGGTGAAAACGCATAAGGATTAGGCTGATAAGTTACCCCTTGCCTTATAGGCATACCGGACTTCTGTACGATCCTCAACAGGGGCAACCCCTTTCTCTTTGGTATATGAGGTTGAGGCAGTTCTATCCGTGGAAATCTTGGTACCATCCCTAAGGATGCTTTTTGATAGTCAGCTACCTGAAGGAGAGTGGGTAAAGGCCAGGCATGACGATCTTAATTTCCTCGATGAAAGGCGTATGAAAGCCATAGATAATCTGAAGAAATATCAGCTGAGTATGGCTGTGGCCTTTAACAAGAATGTGAAGTCCCGCCACATAGAGGAGGGTGAACTTGTTCTTCGAGAACAAAGAGCCCCAATTCATGACCCAAGAGGGAAATTCAGGCCCAACTGGAGTGGCACTTTCACTGTCAAAGAAATTCTACCAAGCAAGGCTGTGAAACTCATAGACCTTAATGGCAAAGAAATACCTGGACTAGTCAACATGGATCAACTCAGGAAATATTATGTCTGAAAGGGTGAATAGCTTGAACTACGTCAGACCTGATTCCTTTTGAGGGATACATAGGAAACTTGACATGTGCAAGTGCGGTCTCAATCATCTAAAGGCAATAAATTGGTTCCTCGATTAATAATCAAAGTATATTAAAAGGTCATCATAGTTTGTGTCCCCCAAGAATTGCCATTTGGCATGCAAGGCCGTTAGGTATCTGTCATTCCCTTATTGGTCCATCAATTCTTATCCAAGATTCTATCCCCTAAGAATTACCATTTGGCATGCAAGGCCATTAGGTATCTGCCATTCACCTATGGTCAGTCAAACACTTATCCAAGATTCCATCCCCTAAAAGAAAATTGCCACCCGACACCAGTTTATGAAGGCTAGTTTATTCCCCATCCTCTACAAAAAAAAAAAAAAAAAAAAAGTGAGAGCTTCATACAACAATGGTTAAGGCTTGTTTGAGTCATTATCTAATGAATAATGCTTTGATAAATCATCATATCTCTTGTGTTTGTGATGGTTTCAGGAAAAGTCATGAGCTTGTTGGATGAGACATTGAGGAAATGGACCTTGGACATAAACATGAGGGTGCTAGGATTGCTGGAATCCATGAATGAGTCATTTCTCGATTGGATAAGGTGTGTGAAATTACATCACCAATTACTTCGGTAGGTGCCTCAACACTGGGATGCCAACTTGCATGTATTTCGATTTGGATTAGTAGAGATCTGCCCAACTCTCGAAGAATTTCGAGTTTGTATGTTATCTCCACCCAAAGGTAGGTTATTCCAACCATCTTTAAAGAAAGATTATTCAGAGGAAATTCAGGACTTCTTCGGATGGAAAGAAGAGGAAGTGAAGCAATTCATCAGGTACGAGAAGATTGACATTCTGAAAGTGGCCCAGATCTTTATCCAATATCTACCAATGGGAGGAATCCATCAACAGAGATCATAGGATGCTTATTTACTTTGCATGATTGCCCTCTACATTCTCTGAACTCCTAGATGTGGTGCACCGCCCGTCCTGATTGAGGTGGTAATACAGTTGAAGAAAGGAGGTGACATCATCCCTATGGTTCTTGCAGAAACATTCAAGGGATTCGATGACATAAGCCATGGCCGTAGTTTTGGACTAGATCATTATTGAGGGAGTCCTGCTACTTTTCAAAATTGGCTCTTCGAGAAGCTAAAGTTAACCAAGCCATCAAAAGGAGGCTCGCTTAAAGCTCTCTGCTACGGGGATAAGAGGGAAGTTTCGAAATTCAACCTTATCACTGACTAGGAGAAGTACCTGTAGGAAAGGACTGTATGAGATATAGCATAGAGATGCCCAGAAAGGCCACAAGAAGACTTTCTGATGAAGACCCCTGGCTACAATTAGGTTAGGTTGATGGGGTGGACTCACACATCCTTTTATTTGCCTATGACATCGGCCAACAATATGGGCTTGAGATGATGGACCCAAAGGAGTTAGTGAACTTTCACCCACCTCAAGAGTTGACTCCCCACCTTGTTACTTACCTATCCTGTCTATGGTAGGAAAATTGTTCACCTTTCCATGTAATTCACTTGGTAATAGAATGAGGAAATATTTGGATTCTTGTGTTATCCCGATTATTCTAATTGTGACTTGAGTTGTGGAATTGATTATGCCTAAACATCTCAAACCATAAAAAAAACAAAAAAGAAGATTTTCTATGTGCCAAAGATAAGTTTTCATTCATAAGATGCTAAAATTAACAAACAAAGGGGAGGGAGAAAAGAAAAAAAATATATACATGTGTTTACACTTACAAGAACTATAGGAACAGGTCCCTAAGGAGTAGTCATCTGAGCCATACTCTGAGTCACCCCCATGGAGTACCGGGGAACTCACGGATGCTAGTCCAGCCTGTTCCAGCCTCTGTGTCATATCCTGAATCAATGCATCCTGCTGGGTAATCTCCTCCTAATGAGAGCTGACTTGGCTCTCCAAGGCGACAATCCTTCCATCCTAAGGAACACATAAAAGTATCAAGAAGAAGAATAATGAAAGAAGAAGGCCAAGAGGAAAACAGAGGAAAGTAGGAAATACCTTGGCAACGATTGTTTCACACAGGCCATAATGCATCCTCCTGATCTTTGAATAAACCCCTGGAGACACCTGGGAAAGAGCATATTAGCCAAAGGAAGTCAAGAGTTAATTAAAGAATGATCAGATACTCACATAGTCATAAGGAATGGGAAGCCCAAGGGAAGCATCTGCATCTGTGTTCCACTCCAGAAGATGAGGGAGACTGGGGTTGATTGCGTTGGGATAGCACCAAGCGGGGAAGCCATGGAAGGGGATGTTGGCTACTTTGAGAGACCCACCCGCATTAGTAGAGGGTCCTGCTTGTGAAGGATCAACAGCACTGACGTGCGACTGAACACTAGAAGGGGCTACACATCGTGCTTTCCCCTGAAAGAACATTAGTCAAGACCAAAACAAAAAGAAGTTGAAGCATGAAGGAAATACTATCTCCTCCTCCAGAAAGGCTCTATAGTCCCTATCCCAGTCAAGAAATGAGTCATCCCATACCCCATCAGCCAAATTCTCCATCTTGTCCACAGGGATGATATCCGAACAATGCATGGTAGGTGGAGGAAGACAGGGAGAGAGGAGTGACTCGATATCAAACCACTAGGGTACGACTCTCTCCCAGGTACCAGACATGACCCCATATGCCTCGAAACAGGACCCAATTCTTAGATAAGTATGGACCAAGACAACTTCATCAGAGCTTGGGAATATGAGAGCCTAGAACTGTCACACCCGGTTCGCATAGAACCGGATCGGTGACCGGGTTAACTCCGGTTAACCTAAACCTGCTAGGATCATTTGATATAGTACCCAACCACAGTATACACACAACTAAGATAATCGTTCAAAAGTTCAGCGGAAGACTTAATTTACCTATAAATACCCCCAATATACTTGATACCCAAATTGTAGTATATAGATAAATACATGTGGGCCCACAGGTATGATATTTACACAAAAAGAATAACAATTCACGTATCAAGTACACAAAAAGGGGTCACCAAAAGAATCAAAAAGTAAAACCTGTATGGCGTCAATACTATGGTCCCGCAGCATAGCCCTCGCACGTGCAATCCGTACCGTGCTCATACTTCTCGGGGACCCACCAATCCTCATCGGGAAACTCAAATGTGGGGCCCGACCCTTGATCTTCAGGCTGGTGACCTGTAAAATCATCTAAAAGAGATGCGCACGTGGGATGAGCTCACTAGCTCAGTAAGTGAAAAGAAGGACCACACAACAATCACATCCATATGCACTATATGCTATGCAATTCATTTTAAATCTCATCCACCTAAACAACATTACTATGTCTTTGGTTTGGTGCTACTACAACCATAGTGCGCGTATGCTCCGGGTACGAGCCGTGAAACTCCATCCCACGACACGCCCATAGGGCTGTCGGAGAAGGCCCACCGTGAGTACTCGGAAAAGTAAAGCATGCCGACTACCGACTCTCAACAGAAAAGTAAATGACAGAAAGTAAAGGTGCTGACTCCAGCAATTTAAAAGCAGTACGATTGGCCCTCTTGAATATACCACTGAGGTTGCCGACTGTCCTAATGATCAGCCGGGCGTATGTCTAACCGCCACAGTGACGCGACACCCACGACCACTGCTTCCCCCCAAGTGATAACCCAACACCTCAACCCCTGTTGGGAAGGGTCGTAGCAGGGGAAGATGATAACCCTAAACTGCATGCTCCTATATGACATAGTACGATTGCGTAGTGCCATTGTGTCCCATTCCACGGGCCACCAATGCACACATTTTCAAGCCAACTACGGCATCTAGTCTAATAATGCATCATGCATAGTGATCCCATCATTCATCATATAAGCACATCAATCATTTAGCATTGAGAAAGTAAAACACAACACACATGTCATAATCATATGAGGATGAATAAGCTACACATAATTTGCATGATGACATGGATAGTCTAGATACAATTGAATGATGCCAAAAAAGCCTTAAAATAAGGTCAAACATCCTCTCCCCACTTACTTGTTGTGTACAAAGACTCACGCTCGGCACGGGTGAGATCCGGCGTGAGAAACGTAAATTTTTGTGAACCTATCATAAGTGAAGGGGGTTAGCATTTCACCACCTTGGGGTCAAAACTAACAATATTTGATGGTTAAATCATGTTTAGAATCATAAAATAAGGTTACACGTCCGTTTTGGGACCATTCGGACACAAAAATCACGTTGGGGGCCTCTCGGGTGGGTCAGACAGCCCACCTGTCACGGCCCACCGGTCTTCTCAGGTGGGTGGGTCAGCCCGTCGGTCCCAGTCCACCAGTGTGGACCAAGGGCCGGTCCTCTCAGGCAGGCAGATCGGCCCTCCGATCGGCTCATCGGTCATCTCATGTGGGCCGTTCGGCCCACCGGTCCTGGCCCACTTGAGAGGACAGAAACTTGCCTTCTTCCTTAAAACTTTTCCAACTTTTGGAAAATTAAATGGGGCTTTTCCCATCGATCGGCTAGTCGATAGGCCCACCGGTCATCTCATGCGGGCCGTTCGGCCCACTGGTCCTGGCCCACCTGAGAGGGCAAAAACTTGGCTTCTTCCTTGAAACTTTTTCTAACTTTTGGGAAATTAAATGGGGCTTTTCCAATCACATTTTTCATACATTCAAGATCTTATAAGATGATTCTAACCTAGATCTAAGTTAGATTTAAGGATTGAGAAGCCATCTTACCTTCTTCGCTCAAGAACTCTATCAAAACCCCAAAAATCACTTCCTTGCTCAAGAAATCGCCAATGCTTCTCAAATCTGGTAAAAACTTCTTCAAATCATTCAAAATCAACACATAGACCCTCTATTAAACCTTAGATTCATCATCCCAAGTGGGATTTACAAGATCTCAAGAAACTCTACCCAAATCAAGGGTTTTACTTGGGTTTGGTGAAAGTTTAAGAAGCATAGCCTTTGCTCACCTCCAATCGTAGCTCTCGCATTGGGGATCACTCTTTCGGCGTCGAAATGGGAAGATCAAACCTTGACATCGCTGAAATCCTTTCCTTCCTCCTCTTCCTTCCCCTTTCTTCTTCTCCGTTATCTTTTCTCCCTTCTTTTCTCTCTCCTCTTTACTCTTCTCACCAAACTCCTTAATGTAATAAATGAGAAAATGAAAAACACAATAATTCTATTTATACTTTTTAAAATAACTAGTAACCACATGGGTGGGTCACTCAGGTGGGTGGATGCGCCCGCCTGTGATCGCCCACCTGAGAGCCAAAAATTTGCCAACAAGTAGGATTTTGATGGAATTCGACTCTCGGCGTGTATCTCACTCTCAGCACAAGGTATATTCTACATATGCACTTTAGGATACGGCTACCTACCAGGATTACCTGTACATGGCCTTATGATACGTACATGTGCACGGCTTGGGTATACCTGTCTCCTCTGGCACTGACCCGGACTTGTCTGGCCAACCTATGTTCAAAGTCACCCTTGCCATCATAGTCCATAAGGAACCCGCCTTAACCCACTCTGGTTCGGGTAATTAGACCGGTTTTAAAAAGTAGGGTATCACATTTACCCCCCCTTTTTGAAATTTCATCCTCGAAATTGGTGTACCTAGTTGTTCGAACAGATGAGGATACTTGGCTTGGATTTCATCCTCTTTCTCCCAAGATGCTTCTTCAAGTGAATGATTTTCCCATCGTACCTTCACGAAGGAAATGGAGCGGTTGCAAATGATTTAACTTTTCGGTCCAAGATTTCAGCTGGCTGCTCTGTATAGGTCATATTAGCTTCTAGATATTCTGGTTCTACGAATAATACATGCGATGGATCATGAACGTATCGCTTCAGCATGGATACATGGAATACATTATGAACATTCCTGAGTGAAGGTGGCAGAGCAAGCATGTAGGCTACCGAGCCAACCCGGGTTAAAATCTCAAATGGGCCAATGTATCTCGGGCTCAACTTACCCTTTCTATGGAATCTTTGTAACCCTTTAGTAGGAGAAATCTTGAGAAACGCCTTTTCTCCTACTTGAAACTCAATGTCTTTCCTGCGGTTGTCTGCATAGCTCTTTTGACGTGACTTCTCGAATAACATTGACCTTGTCACAAGTCATCTATATCATTTTAGGTCCTAACATTCGGCATTCATCTACCTCATTCCAATACAGAGGAGTTATACACTTCCTACCATATAATGACTCATATGGAGCCATCCCAATTGTAGCTTGGTAACTGTTGTTATAGGCAAACTCCATAAGGGGTATATATTCTTCCCAACTACCACACATTTCCATTGCACATGCCCTAAGCATGTCCTCTAATATCTGTATGGTTCGCTCCGACTGACCATCAGTCTGCGGGTGGAAAGCAGTACTCAAATTCAATTGTAATCCCAAAGCATGCTGGAAGCTTTTGGAAGTGAACCTTGGGTCCCTATCTGACACAATGCTCACTAGCACTCCATGCAAGCACACTATGTTATCCATATAAAGTTGTGCTAACTTGGCCATAGAGAACTTGGTCTTGATGGGAATGAGATGAGTAGTCTTAGTAAGCCGATCAACTATCACCCATATCGCATCCATCCCCTTAGGTGTGCATGGTAGTTCGGTGACAAAGTCCATTGTAATCCTATCCCACTTCCAATCTGGTACTGGGAGTGGCTGAAGAGTACCATAAGGTCGATGCCTCTCAGCTTTTACTTTTTGGCATGTAAGACAAGTCGCCACATATAGGTCTATTGTGATTCTCATGTTTGACCACCAGTAATTTTGTTTAAGGTCCTTATACATCTTTGTACTTCCTGGGTGGAGTTAGTACTTGGAGCTATGTGCTTCCCGCACTATCTTGTCTTGTATCTCTAAATCATCGGGCACACACAACCTACCTCGAAACAATAATGCCCCGTCACTGGCTAAAACGAAATCAGGGTCGTTCATCATTTGATTTTGAATCTTAACTCTGATCCGTTACAACTCAGGGTCCAAAGGTTGTTCCATTATCACCTCTTGCCAAATAGACGGATGCACCTGTAGGGCTGCCAAGGATACAGTCAACCATTCAAGGTTTTCTGGTTGATGTTCAAGCTCTAAGGTTGCTCCTTCATATAAGAGGGTTTCATCCATTAGCATCGCCTCTTGTACGAGTGGTGGGTTGACTGCTAAGTATGAGAGTGACACAGTCTGTGCCTTCCGACTCAAAGCATCTGCCACTACATTAGCCTTGCCGGGATGATACTGAATGTCACAGTCATAATCCTTCATGAGATCAAGCCATCTCCTCTGCCTCATGTTCAAATCTTTTTGGGTGAAAAAGTACTTAAGGCTTTTGTGATCACTGTATATCTCGCACTTCTCCCCATACAAATAATGTCACCAAATCTTTAGGGCAAAAATGACTACGGCTAGTTTCAAGTCATGAGTGGGGTAGTTCTTCTCATATTCCTTTAGTTGTCGGGATGCATACGCTATCACCTTACTGCGTTGCATGAGAACACAACCCAACCCAACCTTGGAAGCGTCAATGAAGACTGTCATTCCACCTGTGCCTTCAGGGATGGTCAACACAGGGGCTGACACCAACCTCTTCTTCAATTCTTGAAAACTCTTCTCACATTCCTCTACCCATTCAAATTTCACACCCTTTTTGGTTAACTTAGTCATTGGTGCTGAGATCCGAGCAAAATTCTCAATGAAGCGCCAGTAGTATCCAGCCAAACCCAAGAAACTTCTAACTTCAGTAACGTTCTTAGGGCTTTCCCACTCTACTTCTGCTTTCACCTTATCAGGATCCACCTCAATTTCGACCTCAGACACTATGTGTCCCAGGAATCCAACTTGCTCAAGCCAAAATTCACATTTACTGTATTTGGCAAACAAATGTTGTTCTCTCAGCCTCTGTAACACCATCCTCAGGTGTTGAGTGTGCTCCTCTTCTGTCTTTGAGTAGATCAAGATGTCATCAATAAAAATAATTACCTATTTATCAAGGACATCGTGGAATACTCGATTCATTAGATCCATGAATGATGCCGGTGCATTGGTTAACCCAAAAGATAACACTAGGAACTCATAGTGACCATACCGAGTCCTGAACGCTGTCTTGGGTATGTCGTCGCTCTTTATCTTGAGCGGATAATAGCCTGATCTAAGGTCTATCTTTGAAAATACCTTTGCACCATGTAGTTGGTCAAACAAATCATCGATGCGTGGCAATGGATACCGGTTCTTAATGGTTAGCTTATTCAATTCTCGGTAATCGATGCACATACACAAGTTGCCATCCTTCTTTTTAACAAACAATACTGGGGCACCCCAAGGTGAAACACTTGGGCGAGTAAACCCCTTCTCTAATAATTCTTGCAACTGCATCTGTAACTCCTTCAACTCGGCTGGTGCCATCCTGTATGGAGCTTTAGACACTGGAGTTGCTCCAGGAATCAAGTCTATGGCAAATTCTAACTCCCTATCAGGCGGTAGATGCATCAGATCATCTGGAAAGACGTCGGAAATTCTTTAACCACCTTTACCTCTTCTAGAGGTGTAACCTTTGCATCAACATCAAGTACTGATGCTAAGTAACCTTGACATCCACTTTCCAACAACTTTACCTCTTGAAGAGTGGAGATGAGGACCCTTCTAGCCCGTTTCATTTTATCTACTTGGTATACCAATTCTTTTCCTTCATCATCTGTCACCCTAATTAATTTTTTGGCACACACCACATTAGCTCGATGGGCCGATAACCAATCCATGCCCAGTATAACGTCAAAATTTTACATGTTGAATTTAATGAGTTGTGCATCCAATTTCTTCCCACTGATTTCCACTGGGCATGGCCCATACACCTCTTTCAACTGTGTAACTTCACTGGTAGGCATACTAACAATCATCCCATGATCTAATGTCCTGGGTGACATACCAAGTTTCTCAAAAAATCTCTTAGATATGAATGAGTGTGTAGCTCCTGAATCAAACAAGACATAAGTTGGTATACCTGATATAGGTAGAACACCTAGTGCAACAATGCATATAAGTATAGCAGGTCATCGATATTTAACATAAGGAAAATCTTAAATTAAAATGTACCTGCTACCACTTTCGTGCTAGCCTCAGCTTCCTTAGCTGATAAGGTATAAATTCTTCCTTGCGGTTGATTCCCCCGAGTTAAGGGAGGTCTGTATACTGAGGGCTGACTAGATGGTAAGGTTGGTCTGACCCGATAGTCTTTAGCATAATGCCCATAGGAGTGGCAATTAAAGCAACGGATCTGTGATGCCGAGACTGGGGCAGGGCCCCCTCCCCTTGTACCTGACCTGACGTAGACGGGGGACGAGGTGGCCTTATAACTATAGGCACCGTACTAGTGTTTGGGCGAAAAGATGTAGAGCCCAAACCACCAGCTAGTCAAGGAAGGTAGCCAGATGGCCTATACGGCTGTCTGTATGTAGGCCCAGAACTATACGACCCACGGTATACCTTGGATGAGTTACCCATGTTCGGAAATGTATTAGTCCTCTTCCATAATCCAGCTGTGAGGGACTGTTCTCCCTTCTGCTTATCTTCCATGGTTTTAGCCTTTTGCACAATCTGGCCATAATCTGTCAATCTAAGACCTCGAGCACTGACCCAATAGATGCCTTTAATCCCTTCAGAAATCTTGTAGCCTTTTCTTCAGTTGACCTCATATGCCTAGGGGCAAAATGGAACAAGCTTTCAAACTGCTGGTGATACTCGAGGATAGTCTTATTCCCTTGAGTTAAGGCCATGAATTCCGTCTCTTTACGGTCTCTGAAGCTACGAGGGTAATGGTTGGCCAAAAACAACTCCTTGAACTGCTCCCATGTGGGTTCCGGATGTGCGGCCAACAATATAGGCTTAGAGGCTTGCCACCAAGAGTTGGCTTCATTCTTGAGTTACAACCCCGCACAAATAAGCTTCTATGCCTCAGTGCACTCAATTACCTCAAATATATTTTCCAACTCTTGGATCCACAGGTCCGGCTCTAGAGGATCACTTCCCACCTTAGAGAACACAAGTGGAAAATTCATCTTGCAAGATTCCACTACCCTTGATGTATTATTCTTCAGTGGGTAATTGGGTGCATATACCGTATAGTAAGGGTATGGAGGGGGCACCATATACAGAGGAATGCTGAGTGGCGGAATTGGAGGTGTACCTCTAGCTTGTGGCCCCATATCAGATCCTACAGGTGGGTCTTGTGGTGTAATTATCCGGGGATGTTGACTGGGTTGAGGAAGGTCTAAGTGTTGCTGTATAGCAGCCATAAATGCCTACTGCTATTGGAGCATTTATTGCTGGAAGGCTTGTTGTGACTATTGGATTATGATTGCAACATCACCCAGAGTGATGACCGGTGGAGGATCCGGAAGTGTAGTCACAGGTGGGTCCCTTTGTGCCACACCCTGATCAAAGGTTTCTTGAGGTTGTGGGAGTGGGGTTTGCCCCACCGAGTGGGACCTTCTAGGATTTGGTGGTCGACCGACCGGACAAGGACCACGTGAGGTACTTCGTGCATTGTTACCGGATCTAGTACGTACCATCGTGTCCTTGCACCTAGAGCATACCATACACAAACATTGGTTAAGTACCTTAGAGTTTACATCAACACATAAATCATATGCCAACACATGGGGTATTATAGTGTATGATGTCTTGCAACTAGCCACAGCTAAATCCCGAAAATATGGTGCTAGTGCTTCGACAAGTAGGACGATGGTCCCACTCGACTCTTTTTTTTTTTTAATCAATATCCTATACATATATAATACCTCCCTTTTTCTTGGTGTTTTTCTCCCAACCGGCGGGCAGCTCGGGTCGGGCCCATCGGTCCAACCTGAGGAGAATACGCACAGGGGCTTTTTAAGCCCCTATTTTTCTCCTCTTTCTCCCATTTCTTCCCCTTTACTCACTCAGGGTGATTTTTGGAGGGTTCTTGGCGCGTCCACTCGCGTTTTCACTCAACGATTTCGAGGATTTTGGAAGATCCAAGCTCCTCTCACTCTCAAGTAAGTCCCTTCTCCATGCCCCTTCTTAGAACATGTATTTTGGAGATTGAATCCATTTATACTCCCAAAACTTGATCTTTTTCATGTTTCCTTCCATAGAACAATCATTCCATGAGAATATGATACTTTCTTTGTGATTCATTCATAGTTTTGGGCTTTACTACCCAATCTATTAGAGAAAATCCCAAACCATGCCCTAATTTTTCCAATTTGGGGTTTTCTTCTATCTCTACCCTTTTCTCCCCAACTAACAATGCAATGAGATTTCTTATCCTTGATTTGCACTCGCAAAGTTGGAGAGATCATGGAAACTTGTATATGCTTGCAATCCCATCTCTTTCCCATGAAAATCCATCTCTTCTCCATGAAAATCCATCTCTTTTGTGTTGGGTTCCTTGGGAAAAAATTTCTGGGTTTCTATGATTCTCTTCACATCATTCCATGCTTGTGAACAACCTTGAATCACTTATCATTAATTGCACCTCAATGTCATAATAAAAATTTCCTTGCATATTCTTGATTGTATAATGATAGGCATTTCATTCATTGACATGTAAGCTTCAAGCTTTACACTATTATGGGACTTTTCATTTTCTTAGATTGAACTTGCACATTAAGATTTGGGGTTTTCCATCATTTGACACCAATTACCCCACTTGAGAAAATTCTCATGAGGCTTTCCATCACTTCTCACTTGCCATGCTTTATACGCCTTTGTTACATTTCTATTTTGCAACATGCTAGTGGATGTCAGGTTTTGGGGGTTTCCCCTTCTTCATTTCTCCATGGTTTATCCACTTCTCTTTCTATAATAATCCACATTATGTATTTAGGTGCATTTACATATGCTTGTTCACCCACCTATTTGCTTCCTTTGTTATGCAACATCCTTACTTATCATCATTCGTTCTCTTTTCTTGCTAGGATGTCTTCTCGAAAGGGCAAGGAACCCGCATCCTCTTCCAATCGACGTAGGGCCACTACTTCTAAACGGAAAAGTGTAAGGACTAATTCCCCAGCCCTTCGCATAAGGCAACTAGGACATGCCCCCATCGATCCTTTAGACTATGATGAGGGACTCTTCCAGAGTTTGAGGGTGGAAACTAATTGGCAAACCTTTCTAAAGAGGTCTGTGATGATGGAGAAGACCATGGTAATTAGTGATTTCAACAAGATTCAACTTCAAGAGAGATTTACTGCACTGGGTTGGCAGTCCATCCTTAACATCGATCGTCCATGCTATGAACAATTGGTTCGAAGATTCTACTGTAATTTAGAGGTCTCTTACCAGTATGGGGAGTACTCAATCACCAGCATGGTGAAGGCGGTGAACATTCACTTGACTATGGACACCCTTGCTAGTATTTTAGATATTTCATCAATTGGGCATTAATTCTACAGTCCCCCAAGGAGTAAGCCAGTGGGCCCATCCTTAAGTTCGGAGACGCAGGACTACATTTACGAGACCATTTGTGGCAGCAAGGTATGTTCGGATTCTGAGATGACATTTTACCTGGAGGCTCGTGTATTTTCTCGCTTGGTTCAGTTTAATTTACTCCCTAGAGGAGGTCACCGCAACCAAGTAGGCTTCATGGCGGCCTACATAGCCTTCTACATCTATAAGGCCTTGGAGGGAGGTGTCGAGCACTTATGTTTGCCCTACGTTATACTTAAGACAATGGAGCATCATACCACACACCCTGAGGACGGAGGTTTCCCATATGGTAGGACCCTCACCAGGATCTTTGAGTTCTTTGGGGTGGATTTGAGTGGTGAGGAGGGAAAGACTCCAGCGGACAAATTTGACAGGGGAAACCTAGAAAGGATGGGTCTCCAAGCTCTTATGGATGTACCTCAGAGAGAAGGAGCTCAAAGAGGCAGGGACAGGGGGAATGCCCACAGGGAGGATGTCCACATGGAGGAGGAGGAAATTAGTGAGGAGGATGAGGATTATGTTCCTCAATTCGAGGAGGAGCCTCTTGATTTGAGAGATGCTAATCCTGACTTTGTGAGGGCTATAGGCCCACAGTATAGAGCCCCGCCACCTGAGAGTAGTGCATTCGACTTTGAGAGTATGATGACTACTATGAGGGCCTTGAAAGATGGGTAAGATCAGCTTCTGAGAAGACTAGATGAGAGTGCTACTAGAGAGGAAAATATATTAGAAAGGCAGGCTATATTAGAGAGTTCCTTCCTAAGATTGGGTGAGGATTTGGACACAATGGCCAACGCTATTTCAGCGGATTTTTCCTGACTCCGGAGAGATGTACAACTAGTGAACTCAAGGTTTGATTACTATGACCATTGGCTCAATGTTAGATCGAGGCCTAGGAGGGATGGAGTAGTAGAGTTAGACGATGACGAGGGTCTCTAAGGACTTAGCTCGCCCGTCTAAATCAGCTTTTTACTTGTCTCTATGTTGTTTATATTGTTATTATTTTTTTTTGTACTTTCCTCTGTAATTGGACTTGCTAGTATGGTGTTATCATGTTGTTGGTGACTTGTGGTTAGCTTTGTATACTTGATGACTTATTGTAATTTAGTTGTAACAACGTTAGTTAGCCTTTATCGATTATGCTTATTTGCATATATATATTGTCTATCAGGTGCTTATGTATGAAAAATTTGAGAAATCTTGTTTTAGTGTCGTTATGCTGCCGAAATTTCATTAAATTCATACTCGATGGGTTATGAAATCAAATAACTAATCTTTTATTTATTCCAAGTAAACTTTCTCTCATACATGACATGAAATGTAATAATTAAATGCAACCATTTTTTTTTGGGCTTTTAACTCTTTAAAGTTTTTTTACATTTACCCAATACCATTTCCTATTATAGATTCTATGGGGTCTAAATGGTATGCTATGAGTGGATAGAGCATCTTGCTCTGATACCACCGTTGTCACACCCCATTCGCATAAAACCGAACCGATGATCGGGTTAACTCCGGTTAACCCAAACCTGCCAGGATCATCTGATACAGTACCCAACCACAGCATACACACAACTAAGATAATCATTCAAAAGTTCAGCGGAAGACTTAATTTACCTATAAATACCCCCAATATACTTGATACCCAAATTGTAGTATATAGATAAAAACATGTGGGCCCGCAGGCATGATATTTACACAAAAAAATAACAATTCATGTATCAAGTACACAAAAAGGGGTCACCAAAAGAATTAAAAAGTAAAACCCTATACGACGTCAATACTGCGGTCCCGCAGCATAACCCTTGCACGTGCAATCTGTACCGTGCTCATACTCCTCGGGGACCCACCAATCCTCATCGGAAAACTCAACTGTGGGGCCCGACCCTTGATCTTCAGGCTGGTGACCTACAAAATCATCTAAAAGAGGTGCACATGTGGGATGAGCTCACTAGCTCAGTAAGTGAAAAGAAGGACCACACAACAATCACATCCATATGCACTATATGCTATGCAATTCATTTTAAATCTCATCCACCTAAACAACATTACTAAGTCTTTGGTTTGGTGCTACTACAACCACAGTGTGCGTATGCTCTGGGTACGAGCCGCGAACTCCATCCCGCGATATACCGATAGGGCTGTCAGAGAAGGCCCACAGTGAGTACTCGAAAAAGTAAAGCATGCCAACTACCGGCTCTCAACATAAAAGTAAATGTTATTAAAGTAAAGGTACTGACTCCAGCAATTTAAAAGCAGTACGATTAGCCCTCTTAAATATACCACTGAGGTTCCCGACTGTCCTAATGACCAGCCAGGCGTATGTCTAATCACCACAGTGACCCAACACCCGCGACCACTGCTTCCCCCCAAGTGATAACCCAACACCTCAACCCCTATTGGGAAGGGTCGTAGCACGGGAAGATGATAACCCTGAACCGCATACTCCTATATGACATAGTACGATTGCATAGTGCCACCGTGTCCCATTCCACGGGCCACCAATGCACTCGTTTCCAAGTCGACTATGGCATCTAGTCTAATAATGCATCATGCACAGTGATCCCATCATTCATCACATAAGCACATCAATCATTTAGCATTGAGAAAGTAAAACACAACACATATGTCATAATCATATGAGGATGACTAAGCTACACGTAATTTGCATGACATGGCTAGTCTAGATACAATTGAATGATGCCAAACAAGTCTTAAAATAAGGTCAAACATCCTCTCCCCACTAACTTGTTGTGTACAAAGACTCACGCCCGGTACAGGTGAGATCCAGCGTGAGAAACGTAAATTTTTGTGAACCGAGCATAAGTGAAGGGGGTTAGCATTTCACCACCTTGGGGTCAAAACTAACAAGATTTTATGGTTAAATCATGTTTAGAATCATAAAAGAAGGTTGCACTTCCGTTTTGGGTCCATTCAGACACAAAAATCACGTTGGGGGCCTCTCGGGTGGGTCAGACAGCCCACCTGTCACGGCCCATCAGTCTTCTCAGCTGGGCAGGTCGGCCCACCGGTGGGGGCTGAGGGCCGGTCCTCTCAGGTGGGTAGGTCAGCCCATCGATCGGCTAGTCGATAGGCCCACCGGTCATCTCAGGCGGGCCGTTCGGCCCACTGGTCCTGGCCCACCTGAGAGGGCGGAAACTTGGCTTCTTCCTTGAAACTTTTTCTAACTTTTGGGAAATTAAATGGGGCTTTTACAATCACATTTTTCATACATTCAAGGTCTTATAAGATGATTCTAATCTGGATCTAAGTTAGATTTAAGGATTGAGAAGCCATCTTACCTTCTTCGCTCAAGAACTCTATCAAAACCCCAAAAATCACTTCCTTACTCAAGAAATCGCCAATGCTTCTCAAATCTGGTAAACACTTCTTTAAATCCTTCAAAATCAACACATAGACCCTCTATTAAACCTTAGATTCATCATCCCAAGTGGGATTTACAAGATCTCAAGAAACTCTACCCAAATCAAGGGTTTTACTTGGGTTTGGTGAAAGTTTAAGAAGCATAGCCTTTGCTCACCTCCAATCGTAGCTCTCGCATTGGGGATCACTCTTCCGGCGTCGAAATGGGAAGATCAAACCTTGGCGCCGCTTAAATCATTTCCTTCCTCCTCTTCCTTCCCCTTTCTTCTTCTCCGTTCTCTTTTCTCCCTTCTTTTCTCTCTCCTCTTTACTCTTCTCACCAAACTCCTTAATGTAATAAATGAGAAAATGAAAAACACAATAATGCTATTTATACTTTTTAAAACAACCAATAACCACATGGGTGGGTCACTCAGGTGGGCGGATGCGCCAGCCTGTGATCGCCCACCTGAGAGCTGAAAATTTACCAACAAGTGGGATTTTGATGGAATTCGACTCTCGGCGTGTATCTTACTCTCGGCACAAGGTATATTCTACGTATGCACTTTAGGATACGGCTACCTACCAGCATTACCCGTACATAGCCTTATGATATGTGCATGTGCATGGTTTGGGTACACCCATCTCCTCTGGCACTAACTCGGACTTGTCTGGCCAACCTGTGTTCAAAGTCACCCTTGCCATAATGGTCCATAAGGAACCCGCCTTAACCCACTCTGGTTTGGGTCCTGCATGGTTAAATGGGTCAACCATGTAATTAGACCGGTTTAAAAAAATAGGGTATCACAAGAACGGTCTCCAAATGACCTGAAAATCCAAGGAAAAATAAGTACAGTGCAAGATAAAAGGAATTGTACTGTCAAACAAGGCATACCTTAGTAAGACCGTTAAGAAGAGAACAAGCAATGGTCCCCGGAGGATGGCACCGAGCCCTGAGCAGCTGATTGTCTCCCCACCTTGTGGCTATGGGGAAGAAGAATGCCTAAGGATCCCTCAATTTGGGAGTTGTGATCTTCAGGTGCTCAAAGCACTAAGGTTGTTTTAAAAGATCAAAGTAAGGAAGTGCAATCCAAATGAATGAAAGGAAATAGGTATAAGAAGGAAAATTACCTAAAGGATGAAGCCCGCTCCCTTAAGACCTCAGTCTCCATATGACAACAAGTCTAGGGTCCACAAGAGGTATGCATAGGCAGCCCCGGCCCAGTCCCAAGAGTCTACCACTTGAAGATCCCAGAAGAAGAACACCAGGCAAATGTCTACCCCCCTCGGAGGTAAGTAAAAAGACACTGACCCACAGCAAACAACAAGAAAGAATAGGTCACCTATGCCATGTTGCCGGGGTTTACCCACAGGTTGGTTCTCCACCATCGTGCACTAATCTCCCCAAGATGGATATGTGTCTGATCAACCACAATGGTAAGGCCTGTCAAGTCTGCAATCTCCATGATAGTCGAAGTCTCGGGAAGGGTCATGGGTCTACCCCCAAATGGAACACTCGAGAAGGCATAGAAGCACAGAGGCATGATGGTGATCTCGCCAACAGGAAGATGAAATGAGTGAGTACTTAGCCACCACCGCTCCACTAAGGCCCCTACCAGTGCCGGATTGAATTTTTGGGTCTCTATAAGGGCTAACCGACACAGGCATGATGAATCAACCATCTCCTTCACTATACGAGGAAGTACCCTATACCATGACCGAACCATGTTCAGCTGGCAATACATAGCCAAGGTAGGTGGCTCCCTCCCCTCATGTTAATGGAAATAAATAATAAATATAAAAAAAAAACAACATAAAAATAAAAGATAGTAAAAAAAAAAAAAAAAAAAAAAAAACAAAAATAAAAGATGAGAAAAAATAAATGAGCAAGTGTAAAGACTTACCCAAGAACCCCATATAGAGTTGCAGATGTGGTTCTAACTGTTGTGAAGAGTCTACCCGGAGTACCAATCGGCTAGGTCCTCATCCCTTTGGGAGGAACTACTGCAACCCTCCAGCTGGATTTCTCCACAAGTCTTTCTCTTTCTTCTTCTAAGCCATATTTTTTAAAATCACAAAAAGCCCGAAAAGTTTCCCAATTTGCACAAAAGCCCACAAGAATGTCAAATTCTCCAAATGGCTCCTTCCTCAAGAACAAGATGAAGAACTTCAAGAAAAACTTGAAGATCTTCGGAAAAAATTCGAAGAAACCTGAGAAAATGTAAAATGGTTCAGATCTTCGAGAAGATTCCAAAAACCCAAACTCACTCACTCACAAATCGTTCCCCACTCAGAAAAGTTAGAATGAGGAATAAACAAAGCAGGGAGGGACCATATATGGGTAAAAAAAAATTGTTTTCCCTTAAAATTTTTTTTTTTTTCAGATTCCTATCCCAAGGTGCAAATCAAAGTTTCTTACTACTAAATACCAAATTCAAAATTATTTTGATGATAGTTGCAAATTATGTCACATGGGAAGTAAAAATTCAAAGGGAAGGTAAAAATTCATGTGTTAGTTGGAAATTCAAATTCACATAAGAATGAAAAGTAAAAATAAAAAAAGAAGGTAAGCATGAAAATGGAAAATGAAAATCAAAAGGAAGGTAAAATTCAAATTAATGTGGTAGGTGGAAATTATATCACATAAAAAAGAGGAAAGGTCAAAATTTTATTAATGAGTAAAAGAATTTCTCATGGTCAAAATTCAAGGTCAAAAGCAAAAGGCAAGATCAATGATAAAAGTAAGATTTCAAACCAAGGGTCAAAAGCAAAAAGCAAGATCAATAATAAAAGCAAAATTCCAAATCAAGGGTCAAAAGCAAAAAAGCAAGATCAATGATAAAAGCAAGGTCCTAAATCAAAGAACCAAAAATCAAGAAATCAAAGTGGCCCAATTTCATTCACCCGGCTCCAGGTGGCCCAATTGCATTTACCGGGCCCTAAGTGGCCCAATTTCATTGACTTGGCCCTAGGGGGCCCAATTGCATTTACCTGGCCACAGGTGGCCCAGTTTCATTCATCCGGCCCCTAAGTGGCCCAATTGTATTTATCCGGCCCCAGGTGGGCCAATTTCATTGTATCGGCTCCGAGTGACCTGATCTCATAGACCGAACCCCCTAACCTAGCACATGTGAAGCCTAGTTAAGGAAAATCCAAGAATCAAACTTTTTTCCTGTTACAAGATTGGAAGAGCATTGAATTCCTCCCTTGTAACCATCGGTCCCAGATAGTCCAGACTGGTTCGAGAAAACCAACCTGGAGAGCAAATTCCCTGAACGGGCACATGTAAAGTCCAGCTAAGGAAAAATCAAAGATCAAAGTACTAACATTTTTTATAGGATTGGAAGAGCAGCGAATTCCTTTCCTACGATTGGAAGCCCATGTAAGTCCTAAAACTTTAAAGAAGTTGAGAGATATTATCTATTGCATTTTTCAACTCCATTATAAATGAGCAAGATGATAGCAATGCTTGCTCCGGGTGACAAAATGTGGTTGTTCTTTTCTTTGCCCTTCGGCCATTGGCACAGGCCTAAACCAAAGAGGGGCATTCTATAGACACCCAATTTTATCACCCTCCTCTGGCTATGATGAAATGTGGATCTTGGACGTGACTTATGACTTCTAATCAATAGAGATGACGATGGATTAGGAAAACCTGGAAACCCCAGTGTGGGAGAGAAGAAGGTCTAATTTTGACTTTCTACATACAAAGAAATCTAGTTAAGAGATCGTACGGATGGATAGTGCTCGGAAGTACAATTCAGACGATACATAACACGTCATAATCGGACTGTTGAATCTCCTGCAATCGTCCCCAAAAATCTACATTTTTTCGTACCATGCCCATAGACTGGCAAGTCTGTTGGAAACCTGGAAAAATCTTCTACCTACCCAAATACCCCAAATTCATCCCCTACCTGAAAACCTTGGAAACCCCACGTAGGAGAGAAGAGGGTCTAATTTTAACTTTTTATATACTAAGAAAACTGATCAAGATGACTGTACAGATGGATAGTGCTCAGAAATACGATTCTGATGATATATGGCATGTTGAAATCAGACCGTTGGATCTCCCGTGATTGCCAAAAAAATTCATGATCAATATGTGCTGGCCAGCAGGCCAGTCCACACCCATGCTGCGCGCTGGCTACTGCCTACCCCTACCTACTGGCCAGCCAGCCTTGCCTATTGCCTAGCTAGCCCTGTCTGCATAGCCTCACATGCATGCCCTAATAGGACCCAGCTAGCCCTACCCTTATAGCTTTGCATACTCGCCCCCACATGACCTAGCCCGCACCCCAGCATGATCGAGCCTGTGCCCCCGCATGAGCCAACTCGTGCCTCCATACGATGCTGCTAGTGCACCTGCTGGCTGTAGCCCATGCGCCTGTAGGCTACTCCCAACACCCCCACTAGCCACAGTGTACACTCACGCTGGCTGCAACCCGTGCCCCTGCCTACTGCAGCCTACGCCTGCCACTGCCCAGCCCATCATAGCTATTGCCTAGCCCCTACTGTTGTTTGTGCCCATGTGTGTGCAGCCCCATGCGTCATGTGCTGCATAAGCATGCTGCTCCGTGCACCATGTGCTGCACACCCATGCTGCCCTGGGTGTCATGTGCCGCACACCAATGCCACTGCCCGCACACCCATTCCACTGGCCCAGTGGGTGAAGAGATTTTCTCTTCCCACTTGAGACAAAAAACCCACTTTTTGGAAAAGAATTCTCTCTCCCAAAAAACCCCTTTTTGCCCATTGGTTAAAAAACCCTCTTCACCATTTTTAGTCCAAGAACCCCTTCTACCCATTGGATAAAAACCCTCTTCACCTACTTTAGTCCAAAAACCCTCTTTAGTCCATTTGTTAAAAATTCTCCCTCCTCCCCATTGGCCCAGAAATCCTATAAATACCCCCCTTTGGATTTTACACACCCAACAACCCCACCACACTCCATAGTAGTGAAACCTTGCCCTCTCTCCTTCTCCCCTCCCCCTTTTTGATTTTCTTTGGGTCTTTGGAGCGATCTTTATTAAGTTCCAAAATCTTGTTCGGATATTCGAATTGTTCTTCAGGACTTTGAAGATCTTCAATCCAAGCTTTTAGCCCAATCTATTTTTTTCCAAAAATAGTATGTTGCTAGCCTCCCCCTTTAAGTGTTCTTGGTTCTTACCAGAAATAAAAACCCCCCCTTTGAGGTTTCTCGGGTCTACAAAGATATCTTTGTCAAGATCCTAAGTTTTATTCGGATCTTCAAAGTGTTCTTCAGGGCTTTGGTGATCTTCAATCCATTTTTATGTCAATGCATTTTTTCCAAAAATAGCCATTCCCAGTGGAAGCCCTGTCCGAGTGCCCCTAGAATTTTTCCAGAAATAGCCATTCCCAATGGAAGCTCTGTCGGAGTGCCACCTCAGCCTAGCCCTCCCGTAGCCTATCCCTAGCGGAAGCTCTGCTAGAGTGCCATCTCATCCTAAGCTTAGAAATATCCTTCCCTAGTCTAAGCTCTGTTCGAGTCCAAATCTAGAAACAGCCTTCCCAAGCCAAAGCTCTATCCGAATCCAAATCCGAAAGTAATCGTTCCTAGCCAGAATTCTATCTGAATATGATCACAGTTACCATCTCTTAAGAAAGGAAGTTGGAGGTCAAGACCATCTTCCCCTAAGCCAGGAGAATCAAAAAAATAGTCCAAGCCGATACTAATCAAGGTCCCACCCCTCTTGACACGAAACAGGGGTTAAGTTCAGGTACATTTTGTCAACCAAATTGTCATCATGTAGACTTTATATAGACCTTGTTTTAATGTACATAATAGTTTAAATTCAGTCATTGTATATATGTGTGATAACTTAGCCATGCATGTGAAATAGTAATAATTGTGAAAAATATTCGTTCTTAAGCATCTAGTAGGAAGACCGGTCGAACCGGGTAGATTGGGTGCCTAACACCTTCCAAATTCTACAACCTGACACTTACCCTAAATCTCTGGACCAGACCAATTATCGGGCCCTTTTCTCAAGAATAGGGCCCACCCCAGGGTCCTAGGCCCTAACCCTAGGTGGTGACTCCAAACCATTTGTATGACCCCGATCCCCGTATTGGACAATCATCAAATCCCCATCTCAAATGATGAATTTTACACTCTTACGAAATAGGCCTCCACATATCTCTGAGCGGTAGTACGGCGGTGTAGGGCCTGTAGGGTAAGCACACACGACACTCCCCCTCCCTCACGTGAATGAGAAAGAGAGGAGAGAGGACGGAATCGACGCATGAGTCCATCATCTTCTGGCCACTACCCTCATCATTGGTGGCTACCCACCAGTGAGCCCACCTGCTGATGGATCCAAGGGGTTCAAAAGGTGGTCAAAAAGCTACAGGAGGTCCACCAATGGATGCTCACCACCTGGTGTCCACCCACCAGTGACCATCGAACGGTGGTGCAAAAACTAGGGTTTCTCTGCTAGATTTTCCTTGGTCGTGTATGTCCCTAATTCAATCAATGGTAATGATCCTACTCATGCTTCATAGTTTTTGCACTTTAGGTTACTTTACAAGATAGGGTTAGGAGTTATAGGTTTAGATTTCATGTAGCATCATCATACATTACTTAGTTTAGGATTGTTGTTATTAGTAGTTTAGATTATATAGATTCTTGGGATTTGATCACTTTCCCCAAATTTAAGTTCTAGGTTACCCAAATTTTTGGAATTTCGATTGGGATTCCATGTATTAGTATCCAATTTAACTTATGATCACTCCAATCCCCTATTCTAGGTGTATTATTTCAATTCCCCAACTTATAGTTGAGTTAAAGTGGTAGATCATTGAGGATTTGGTGAAATTCCCAAATCTAGGGTTTAGGTTGTCCAATTTGAAGATTTAAGTTGGGATTTTCTTGTATGAGTCTCCATACTCAGATGTGAGTATATAAAGCAGCTTCTTTAGTTCTCCTACACAAAATCTCCACTTTAATTTGTAAGTCAAGTAGGTGGGAGATGGGGATTTTGGTTAGGGTTGCCCAATCAAGTTAGGTGGAAAATTAATGTAAGAGAGAGAGAGAGAGAGCAAGTGTAGATGAGAGGTAGAGAGAGAGAGAGAGAGAGAGAGAGAATAAAAATCACCTTTAATGGTGTAGGTGAGTGGAGATGTTCTCCTCCCTCCTTGCTCTGACCGTCCTCTTCTTCCTTGCCTTATTTCGTTCACTCTTTCTCTTGTCTTAATTTTGGTAGGTATAATGAAGGAACTAATAACTCTATTTATAGTAACTTAAGTGAACTAAGGCTTGTTTGGGAAATGAATGCATTTTCTCCCATTACTGGGTTAATTTCCAAATCGGCACTAGCAGGCCCATCTCTTGGTGATCTAACACATTAATCCTATCATTGGTAGCTTCTACAAACTATTGGAGATGGTTTGAGGTGCATGCGTGTGAGGGCCTAAGCCCCATGGACAAATAACGATGTCACCGTATTCTCACCATTGGATGCTCACCGGCTGATGGTGATCCACTGCTGGGCATCAACCAGAGAGGGCCAAAAATGCCCATTCCTATTGGGACTTCCCAAGTAAGCTGCACTGATGGTTCTAAGGGCTTGTGTGTGATGGTATGCTCATGTATATACAGTAAGTACATGAAGTTAATAACACTAAGCACTAAGGCTTCAAGGGTTTAAATCTTTTTCAACATCTTGACTTGATCCATAATGACATGTAGGATAATCCATTCCTTCTAGGTAGTGAGCCGAGTGATCCACCAGTGGTTATCACCTTGGGTGCATCAACTGTTCCAAAAGTTGAATTTAGCCTGGGGTTTTGTGTATGGGTATAACATCCCTATCCTTACAAGAATTTTGTCCTTGAAATTGAACTGTTATTACGTGATCAAGAATGTAACCGGGGTACTCACACATTCTCGTAGAATGTCAGTTCAAAGATATGTGGTGCTCGGTATAGACCCACATACCTCTAGAGATCGTACATCTTCAGTTTGGATATGGGGAAGACATCATGTAATGTCCCCAACTTAGATAACATGTCCCAATTACCAACTTTGTATGTTGGGTATATCTACCAACTTAGGTTGTTGACCCATTAAATTACCAACTAATCACTTTCCAACTGGTCCCAAGGTTTTCCTATTACTTGAATCCCAATATAGGGTGTTCTATGCTTTTTCCATCGTATGCTTTTTAGAGGAAACCCTTAAGGCACCGGAGTCTTCCTCTACTACGGATTGACCTTCTGGTTTGAGGGTGAAGCGTCGTGCCTCAGGTTAGCTATGTCCCTATTAATTTGTGTAAACACTCCCAAAATTTAGAGGTAAATATGGAATCACGGTCAGAGACAATGCTGACTGGTAAACCATGTAGTCTGATAATATTGTCCACATAATTGAGCCAATTTATCCATGGAATAGGTAATCTTCATAAGAATGAAGTGGGCTACTTTGGTCAGCCGATCCACGACTACCCAAATTGTATCAATTCCCTTTTGAGTACGAGGTAGACTTGTGACAAAATCCATGGTGATGCGTTTTTATTTTCATTCTAGTACTAGTAAAGGTTGTAATAAACCATGTGATCTTTGTCTCTAAGACTTGATTTGCTAGTAGTTCAGACACATGGCTACGTGAGTGGCTACATCAGCTTTCATACCATCCATCGATAGGATCTCTTCAAATCCTTATACATCTTCGTACTACTTGGATGAACTGAATAGGGTGAGTTAGCTTTCTTTAGTATCATTCCCGTCAAATCTTCATCCTTTGGTATAAAGCCTGTCTTTGAACTTGAGGACTCCATTCTTAGTCAATTTGAAGTCCAAATCCTTCTATTTTTCATCTTCTATATTATTTGCTAACTTCTATAGATTTTTATCTGATAGATGAGCAGTTTGAATTTTCTCTTAAAGAAGGTTGTATCACTAGTGCAGTTAAAGTTACATTCACTCATTCATAATAATTTTAAGTCCATTCTTTTAGCTTCTTTAATCAACTGCTCATTCACTGTCAATGTTGCGAGTGACAAGGTATGGGATTTTCTACTCAAGGCATTAGCCACCATATTGGCCTTCCCAGGGTGATAAAACATGGTGTAGTCAAAGTCCTTCATCAACTCCAATCATCTTCTCTGCCTCATGTTCAGCTCCTTCTGGGTGAAAAAGTATTTTAAACTCTTGTGATCACAATAGATATCACTCTTAAAACCATACAAATAGTGATGCCAAATCTTTAATGCAAAAATTACAGCTGCCAATTTCAGATCATGTGTGGGATAGTTCTTTTAATAGTCTTTTAGCTATCCTAAACAAGTGCCTAGGCCACAAGCTTGCCAATTTTTTATCAACAGACAGCCTAAACCCAACTTAGATGCATCACTATATACTACCATTCTGAAGTTGCCATCGGGAATAGTAAGTATTGGTGCTGATACTAGTCTCCATTTCAATTCTTGAAAGCTCTTCTCACATTCCTTAGACTATTCAAATTTCACTTCCTTACATGTCATTTGGGTCATACGAGTGGAAATACCTGAGAAATTTTCTGTAAATCTTCTGTAGTATCCTGCTAAACCCAAGAAACTACTGATCTCGCCCACATTCTTAGGTGCTTCCCAATCCAAAACAACTTTCACCTTTTCAGTATCAACTTCAATGCCTTTCTCTGAGACAACATTCCCTACAATGTGTACTTGAGAGAGAAAAAATTCACATTTTCTAAATTTTGAATATAATTTATTTCTCTCATAGTCGTTGCAGTGCTAACCTTAAATGGATAGCATTTTCTTCCCTGCTCTTGGATTATTAAATCAAAACGTTATCTATAAATATGATGACGAAGTTGTCCAATATGTCATGGAACACTCTGTTCATTAGCTCCATGAAAAATGTAGGTGCATTTGTCAACCCAAATGGTATAAATATAAATTCATAGTGTCCATAACAAAAATTGAAAGTTATCTTATTAGTGACACTCTCTGATCTTTAGCTGATGGCACCGAGGTCTGAGATAAATTTTGGAGAATGTCGTTGCACCCTATAATTGATAAAATAGATCATCAATTCTAGGCAATAAATACCGGTTCTTAATAGTCAGCTTGTCGAGTTCCTGGTAGTCTATACACATTCTCATGCTCCCGTCTTTCTTCCTAACAAAGAGCACTCGTCCTCCCCATTGAGACACACTAGGTCGGGTGAGTTCCTTCAACAAATCTTGTAGTTATTATTTTAATTCTTTCAATTCTAAAAGTGCCATCCTATATCGAGCTTTATACTCTGGTGCTGCTCCAGGGACCAAGTTAATAATGAACTCTGTTTCTCAGTCCATAGGTAGTCCAACCAAGTCTTTGGGAAATACGTCTTAAAAATCTTTCACTACCTCTATTTCCTCCAAAGACTTGTTTATTTTGGTTGTATCCACAACGATGCCAAGTAGGCTTCACACCCTTGATCCTTCAACTTCGTTACTTTTAGTGCAAATGTAACTAGTTTTTTGGACTTAACCTTTTCTTAAATCTCTTGGCCTTAGCACTATCGCCTCTTAGGTGTTCAGGTGTAAAGAAAAATAACTTCTCAAACTCTTGTTGGTATTACAACACTAATCTTGATTCTTTCTTTATGTCCATGAATTCTGTCTCTTTTCTTTCCTTCACACTATCAGGAAAATGATTGTTGTAGAATGCAACCTTGAAGTGTTTGCAAGTAAGGTTTGGTTGCAATGTTGTCAAAATGGGCTTAGTGGATTTCCACCATGCATTTGCCTCATTCTGCAACTGGTAGTTTGCACAAATCAATTTCTACTCATCTGTGCTGGCTACCACCTCAAATGCCTTCTCCATTCCCTCAACCCATTTAGTAGGTTCCAGGAGGTCTTTTGCAATCCCATTGAAATAGGGAGGCCTAAACTTTTGAAAATTCTCCACCAGTTTCATAGTATCCATTAGGGGTGAAAGTTTGGCCTTGACAATCCAAACCCTCCCTGAACCTGAATAGGGCTTGGGCCAAGTTTTCTAACCCTAAGGGCAGGTTAGGGTTGAAAAACCCCAACCTTGGGTCAGGGTTGGGTTGGGCCCGGGTTGAGGCCTTAGGCCGGCCCAACCCAACCCAACCCGACCTGAAATTTAACCCTGAATTTTAATATTATAATTTAGGGCTCCTATAGGATATGAATGACAAAAAATGTCAATCAAGGTTAATCTAACTATTGCAGAAGAAGCATCAACCCAAACCAACACAACTCGGCCTTAACAGGGTCAATTAGGGTTGGGTTGGGCCTGGGTTGAATTTTGAGGACCTAGGGTTAGGTTAGGGTTTTAAAAAACCCGACACAACCCGACCCTACTTCACCCCTAGTATCAATCATTGGGGGCAATGTGATATGGCTCTATGGTCTCAATTGTCCCTGTAGTATTGGTGGATTTAGCTGTGGGGATGAATGTGCGTTTGGTGTTGATGGATGCACTATTGGGAGGATTGTAAGTGCAAGAACTTGATGCACATGGAAAGGATCTGCCTATGCAGTGGTAGGTACCTACTACAAATGTGGGGGAGTAGTCTGAACCTCACGAGCCTAAATCACAACATTTATCTGTGTATTCAACCCTGTCATGAAGTCCACCTATTGCTGCCGCAACCCTTGCAACATAACATTTTTTTTATTACTGTAACCCTTACAACATATTGCTCATAATGGAGGTCCCATCCTGGACAGTCATAATAGCTGGGGCAGGAGGAGTACCAGGCATATTACTATCAAGCACTGCTTCCTGACCGGTTAGTAGTGGATTTAGTAACACGGCGTTGCCTATTGGGCCATCTTACTTGTGCTTAAGATTTCCTTGAAGCCTTCAAAATTTTCTATTTTAAGAAGATACAGTCAATTCCATCCCAATTTGCACCATTTAATCAAAATTTACACTTGCACAGGTAATAATTGGCCACTTCTGCACGTACATCAAAAATCAATCATTTTGGGCCAAAAAGACCTCCCCTGATGGATGCTCACAAATCGACCGGTTGGCTGGTGGGTAGTTTCCTGTATATTAACAACTTTTGGGTGGTTTCTTACTTTCCCCCAAATTTCTTCTCTATAAAACCCTAAATAGGAACTACATGTCCAATTTGAGATTTTCTTTGAAATCTTCCATTTTCATTGGATGCATTTACTTAGTTTACATATATTATGCATGTATGGGTTCTAGGAGAAGCACATATAGCCAAACTACCATCAGAAAAAATCAAGAACCTCTAGAGCTCAACTTTTACAGATATTGGTTTAGCTCAGCAATTAATGCCAGGAATTGGGAGCTATTTAGAAACAAGTTAGTGGAGCCTGGAAATCCCATTCTTCGCTTTCATTTGCCCTCATTTGAGATTGAGAGGAGGTTCTTGGCCTTGTTTTGGGGAGAGTTGTTTGACCTAAGAAGTAAGTGCTATCCGAGGTTAGTCTGAAACTTCTACTGTAACCTCAGAGGTGAGCATATTGATGAGGATGACTACCGTTTCATGACTAGGATGATGGGAATAGACATTTCCTTCGCTACTGCTGAATTTAGAGCAATCACCGGCATCTCCAATGCAAGTGAAAGTGTGTATTGTGCTCCTAAGACCAAACCGTGAGCATTTATGATTGAAAAGGACTTGGAGTAGATGAGCCTTACCTTGACTGAAGCAGTGTGGGATGGACCAAGTTCAAGAACCTTAGGACTGCACTTAAGTTGTTGTGTAAAATTATCTAGTTTAATGTAGTGTCAGATGGTGGGCACTACAATGGGGTATCTCAATTGTAGGCCTATGTCATTTTATGTGTATAAATTGGGGTGTAGTTCAACCTCCCATATCTGATGATGAGGCATATGATGTACCGAGCCAACTACCCAAAGGAGGAAATCTCTTCTATGGCTGAACCCTCACTAGTAATTTCATCCACTTTGGTGTCCATTATGTTAGGGAACCTACATATGGACATAAGAAGTATCCATTTGGTCAGCATACTCTTGTGAAAATGAAGATGAACCCAGTAGTGACATCGAGGACGTTCCCCAGGATACACCTATGGAGGTTGCAGGTGGTGGGGATAATGATGATGAGGAAGATGAAGAAGATGAGGAAATTCAAGAAGATGGAGAAGACTCTGAAGAAGAAGAGACCTCTTTGAGGCAGGGTCACAGGGAGACCATTCCTCCACCTCCTTACACTTCATCTCATTATGGTGGTGGGGCTTCTACTTCTATAGGACCTAGTGATGAAGCTACATGAAGTCGGGTGATGGAAGTCATAGAGCAGGCTTCTAAGTTTTAAATAGATGTTTAGACAACTTGGATGGGAGAGTCACCAACAATGAGAGATGGGTCCAAAATGAGAATGTTTACTTTGGGCTTGGTGAGAGCATTATGGCTACTTTTACACCACTACCTCCTCCTCAAGAGTAGATTTCCTAGGTTTCTATTATTTTTCTTATGTCTCTACTTGACTTTAACACCTGACTAGTCTCCTATGCGTGTGCTATGAATAATGATATTATCTTTAAATTCTTATTTACCCTAATCAGCAGCTTTCCTAAAATGTCAAAAGTTTTGTCACTTAAAGCAGAGCATCGCACTAATATACCACACCTGTCACACCCCACCTTCACTTACCTGAAGGCTGGTGACTTGGACACGATCTCATATCCAACAATCCAACCATGATTTTCGATAAAGTACTTTAAGACCACAAATTTATGAAATGAACTAAAATATACAAGTATTTAATAAACAATAAGATAATACCACTAGTGAACTTCTACTGATACTTAACATATTTAAAGAAAAAATCTTCAAACCTACCTAATCTTAATTACAAGTAATTCCCATCAGGGTTACAACCATTATATACTAAACAAAATCAAAAGTAGAAAATGATAACATCATCTTTAAGGTGCCTAGTAAGCATAGTCCTAAAAATCACATCTCTGTTCATGCTCGACCAACTCCTCAACCCATAACTCCACTCTATAAAGAGCTAGAATCTCCATAATAGCCTCTAAGGGATTACCTGGGTCACCATCTAAAAAGTATACAACAAATGGGGTGAGCTTCCATGAAGCCTAATGAGGGATGGTCATGCAAGCAGGTACGACAAGAATGAATGCAACAACAAATATCAATAAGATTAAATGTAAGCAATGATGCGAATCGGATTATTATCTGACAAGCATAGTCAACAGATCTAAGTTTAGATGGGGTCTTAATGCTATTGCAACATAGGTGGTATCCCTGGTCCCGGTATTCACTATCAGTCACCTAGCAATACAAGCTAGTTGTGAGTCAGGAGCATACCGGTCCCTACATGTGTACTTTGGTACCCTGTAAGCCCCTATTAATAATCCCAAATAAATCATAACACTGAATACTATCTCGGCCATGAAGGGTTTGTCACGACATCGAAAAAAACCTCGGCTATGTCAGATTGGTGGGATTAACCAATACCTTCCCTATTGGCAAGGGGTTGTAGAACTAGGATCTATGTTCCTATCTGAATGCAATCTAATGTGCAACATATCAAATCACAATAATAAGGTAGTCATGATTGGGAATGCAGTACCAGAGACTACCTCAGCCACACTGCACCCACACAACTATAACCACCCTCTCTTTTACTTTGTGGGCATGTAGCATCAGAAACTACCTTGGCCATATTGCATCCCACCTAACAACAAAAACAACCACGACCTCTCTTAATTCATCAAAACACACACTATCCACAATTCACCAACACCAACTATCCATATCACACACCAATATGCAAATTCCAATTCTCAAATAGTAACAATTTTTATAATGCACAGTCACATGATCATACCCAAAAATTAAAAAAATCTAACCACTCCACAATATAAATCACAACACCCACTCACCTTTTGTCCATACTACTTGTGTACAATCGATGGCTCCATGCTATATAGCCACTTGACAACACTATCCATTGGAAAAATAGGGTTTTTACTTCAATGATCAAGCATAGAGAAGGTCTTCCTATGGGTCAACTAACCACTCAAAAAGAAGGCCAGAACAAGGTTTCAGATAGTTCATTGGTGGATGCTCACTAGCTGGTGGTGACCCACTAGTGAGTGCACCAGCAAATGGATTGGAGGGGGCATGTCAAAAAATATTGGAGGTCCATAGTGGATGCTCATTGGCTGGTGTCCACCACCGGTGACCATCGACCGATGGAGTAATAACTTGGGTTTCTCTGCCTAGATTTTCTCCTTAGGTTAGGTAGGTCCTTTTGAGTGACTGTGTATGTCCCTAATTCCATTTGTGGTGATGATCCTACATATGTTTCATAGTTTAACCACTTTAGGTTAGTTTACATATTAGGGTTTGGAGTTCTAGGGTTAGATTTCTGTAGACGCCCAATTTTGTCACCCTCCTTCGGCTATAATGACTTACGGATCTTAGACGCGATCTATAGCTTTCGATCTATAGAGTTGACAACTGATTAAGGTTTCTATTCCTAGAAGCATTCCAAACTTACCTAAAATTCCTAGAAATCCCATGTGAGAGAAAAGAAGGGTCCAATTATGACATTTTATATATGAAGGAATTCAGTCCTAGGTGACCGTATAGATGCATCGTACTTAGAATCATGATTACAATGATATATGGTATGTCAAAACCGGACCATCGGATCTCCCTCAATCATTCCCAGAAGTTACTCCATAAACACCCAAACCCTACCTATACGAGCACCCACGCCTTGCCTTGAGTGCCCAAACCCCAGCCGATGATCGAAATCCACCTTCTAGCAACTGATTTGGAGAAGGAATTCCCTCTTCACCCACCTATGTACCCTACACTGCCCCTCTAGCGTACCCTACACCATGACTTCCCATTGATCCAAAAAGGAATCTTTTTACCTTATTGTGAGGGTCACGATCAGAGAAATGGGCTATGCATCTCCCCCCGTCCTCCTTCCTCTCTCTTTCTTCATTTTCTGGTGAGGGGAATGGGATTCATGTTGTGGTGTGCTTTGCCTTTGGGCCCCACACCACCGTATTACTGCTTGGTGATATGTGGAGGCCTATATTTGCAAGAGTGTAAAATTTATCATTTGAGACAGGGATTTGATGATGGTCCAATTCGGGGATCGGGATCATACAAATGGGGTTTGGAGTGGCCACCTAGGGTTATGGGCCTAGGACTCGGGGGTGGGCCCGATTCCTGAGAAAAGGGCACAAAATTTGGTCTGGTCCAGAGATTTAGGGTAAGTGTCAGATTACAGAGTTGGGAAGATGTTAAGCACTCAATTTGCACAGTTCAATCGGTTTTCTTGCTAGATGCTTGAGCGCAAACATTTTCCACAATTATTACTATTCCACATGTATGGCTAAGCTAACACACATATATACATTAATTGAATTCAAACTACTATATACACTAGAACAAGGCATGTATAAAGTCCACATTATAATGAGGTGGCTGAGAAATTATACCTGAACTTAACCCCTGTTTCGGGTCAATAAGGGTGGGCCCCTGACTAGTACCGGTTCAGACTGCCTCTTGTATTCTTCTAGCTCAAGGGAAGATGGTCTTGACCTCTAACTTCCTTTCTTGAGAGATGCTAATTGTGATGGTATTCAGACAAAGTTTTAGATAGGAACGGTCGCTTTCAGATTTGGATTGGACAGAGCTTCGGCTAGGGAAAGCTATTTTCAAGCTTGGGATGAGGTGGCACTCCAGCAGAGCTTCCACTGGGGATAGGCTAAGGGAGGGCTAGGCTGAGGTGGCACTTTGGTAGCGCGTCTGCTGGGCATGGCTATTTCTGAAAAGATTCCAGGGACACTCAGATAGGGGTTTGGCTAGGAATGACTATTTCTACAAAAAAAAGGGCTGACCTAAAAATGGATTGAAGCGCTCCAAAGTCTAAAAGAACATTTTGAAGATCCAAACAGAGTTTCAGATCTTAACAAAGATCTCTTCATAGACCTGAAGAACCTCAGAAGGGGGGGTTTCTATCTCAAGAATGCTCAAGAACACTCAAGAACACTAAAAAAAACTCAAGAACACTCAAGGCAAGTGGCTCAAGAACATATTGTTTTTGACTAAAAATTGGATCTAACTCGGAATTTGGATTGAAGATCTTCAAGATCCCAAAAACACTTTGAAGATTCGAATGAGTTTTTGGTTCTTGGCGAAGATCGCTCTGAAGATTAGAAGAAAATCAAGAGGGGGAGGGGAGGAAAATTTCACTATGAAAGAGTGAAAGGGGATTTTGGTCCCTTGGTCTATTTTTTCTAAGAGAGGGTTGGTATTTATAATTTTTTCTGGCCAAAAAGGAGAGGGGAATTCCTTTATCTAGTGGATGAAAGGGGAGTTCTTACCTAAATTGAGGGGATAGAATTTTTGTCCAATGGGTAAAGGGGGGAGTTCAAGGCAATAATGGGTGGGGAGGACTTTTGTCCAGTGGGTAAAAGGGGGTTTTCAAAAATATGGGAGGAGAGAGAAAATTTAGCCGAAAAAGGTAGTTTTTAGAAAAGCGGGAGGAGAGAGAAAATTTAGCCAAAAAAGGTAGTTTTCAGAAAAGCGAGAAGAGAGAGAAAGTTTAGTCAGGTAGTATGGGTGATGTCACAGGTGCACGATGGATGACGCACGGTTAATGGCCAAGGTGGTGCGAGCATAGGCAATGGGCGCGTGCTAGCATGGGTTTGTGGGCAATGTGCACAACATGCAAGTCAGGCTGGCATGGGTATGCGGGCAACATGTGCACAGTGCAGGCAGGGTGTGCATGGCCTTGCAACAAGGGCACGTATATTATGTGATGGGGGCGCACAACATGTGGTAGGGGCATGCGGGCCAAGTTGGCTGGCTAATGGTCGCGGTGCGCGACATACGTGGGGAAAAAAGTGATATTCCAAGGAAGATTACGGAAAATCCGATGGTCTGATTTTGGCATACCATATATCATCGAAATCATATTTCTGAGCACTATCCATCTGTACGGTCATCTTGACTAGATTCCTTTATATATAAAAAGCCAAAATTGGAGCCCCTTCCCTCCCACTCGAGGGTTTCTAGGGTTTTAGAGTCGAGAGTGTTTCCATCAGCATCTCTGTTGGTCGAAAGCCTAAAGTCGCATCCAAGATCCATATTTCATCATAGCTAGGGGAGGGTGACAAAATTGGTTGTCTACAGAATGCCCCTCTTTGGCCGAGGCCTATGCCAACGGCTGAAGGGCAAAGAAAAGAACGACCACATTTTGTCACCCGGAGTATGTACTTCCGTCATCTTGCTTAGTTATGACGGAGTTGAAAAATGCAACAGATAATATCTCCTAACTACTTTGAAGTTGAGGACTTACCTGGGGGTGCCAATTGTGGAAAGGAATTCACTGCTCTTCCAATCTTGAAAAAAAATGTTAGTACTTTGATCTTTGATTTTCCTTAGCTGGGCTTCACATGTGCCAGTTCAGGGAATTTCGGTCTCCAACCTGGGTCCTTTGACCTAATCTGGACTATCTAGGACCGAAGGTTATAAGAGAGGAATTCACTGCTTTTTCTAATCCTGCAACAGGTAAAACACTTGATTCTTTGATTTTCCTTAGTTGGGCTTCACATCTGCCAGTTCAAGGAATTTTGGTCTCTAGGCCAGTTCTTTCAAAACAATTTGGATCATATGGTCTTCCAGGTGGGTTTTTTTGAACTGGGCTGGGCTATCTGGTTTTTTTAATTACATGAAAGAAACTCACGGCTCTTTCCACCCTGTAAAAGACAATAACAATTGATTTGGATTTTTTATTTGAATTTTGAATTTTGATACTTGATTTGGAATCTTTTAATTCTTGCTTTTAATTTGGAATTTTGCTCATTGATTTGGTTTAAATTTTGATGCTTGATTTGGAATCTTTTAATTCTTTGGTTCTTCCTTAAATTGAATTTGGACTTCTGAATTGGAATCCCAAATCAATATTTTTGTTTTTTATTTATTTATAAAATAGGCACCCTCCCCTGTTCATTCTTCATTTTAGCTTTTCTGAGTGAAGTGAGTTCCTGGAACTCTCTGGTTTTTCTTGGAATTTTCCTTCCTATTTTTGGAGTTTTTCACCTTGTTCTTGAAGTTCTTGAAGATCTTCATCTTGTTCTTGAAGGAGGAGTTATTTGGAGAATTTAATATTCTTGTGAGCTTTTGTGCAAATTAGAAAACTTTATGGGGTTTCTTGTAATTTCTAAAAATATGGTTGAAAGGAGGAAAAGGAAGATTCTGGGAGAGGTCCAGCTCGAGAGTTATAGCAGTCCTTCTCACAGGGATGACGGCCTAGCCAACTGGTATTCCGGGCAGACTCTTCACAACTACCGGAATCACATCTGCAACTCCATATGGGGTTCCTAGGTAATTCTTTACATTTTATTCATTATTTCGATCATCTTTTATTCTTGTTTTGTTGTTCTCTCTTTTTTTTTTATTGTGTTACTTTTGCTTTTTGCTATTTATTTATTTATTATTATTATTTTTTATTTTTATTAGCATGAGGGGAAGGAACCACCTACCTTGGCCTCCTATGGCCATCAAAATATGGTTCAGTCTTGGCATAGGAAGCTCCCTCGCAGGGTGAAGGAGATGGTTGAGATACCTATCTGTGCCAGTTGGCCCTTGTAGAGACCTGGAAGTTTAATCCGGCATTGGTGGGGGCCCAGATGGAGCGGTGGTGGCCGAGTATTCACACTTTGCACCTTCCTGTTGGTGAGATCACCATTATGCCTATTTGCTTCTATGCCTTGATAGGCATTCCATTTGGGGGTAGATCCATGACCCTACCCATAGGATTTTTGACTGCCAAGGAGTTTGTAGATTTGACTAGTATCACCATTAAACCTAGCCAGACATGCATCCGCCTAGAGGAGATTAGTGACGGATGGTGGAAAGTCAGCTTGGGGGAGAACCCAGGCAACATGTCTCAGATAGCACGTTCCTTTCTGCTGTTTGTTGTGGGTCAGTGCCTCTTCAGTGACCTCCGATGGGGAGTAGATATCCTCTTGGTGTACTTCCTCAAAGATCTTCGCACAGTAGATTCTTGGGACTGGGGTGGGGCCACCTATGCATATCTCCTGCGGTCCCTAGACCTGCTGTCCTATGGAGATAGGGTCCTCAAGGGGGCAGGCTACATTATCCAAGTAACTTTCCTTCTCATATCTGTTTCTTTCAGTCATTTGGTCTGCACTTTCTTACTTTGATTTCTTGAAACAACCCTAGTGTTTTGAGCACCTGGGAACCATAGCCCTTAAATTGAGGGATCCTGAGAGATTCTTCTTTCCCCTGGCCACAAAGTGGGGAGATAGCTAGGTGGTCCAGGCCCGATGCCACCCTTCGAGGACCACTACTCGTTCTCTTTTGAATGATCTCACTGAGGTATGCCATGTTTGGTGCTGAAATTCTATTTGCCTGATGTTGTTCTTATCCTTCCTTGGTTGTGCAAGTTACTTGGAGACCATTCCATGACCTTGTGTTTCTGGATTCCGAGAAAGTCACCTTGGTTCATCAATTGTCTGAGAATTGAGTCCACATGCCTTGCCTGGTACTTAGGAGAGAGAGTAGTACCCCAGTGGTCAAACATCGATCCACGCCCTTCTCCCAGTCTTCCTCCACCCATTATGCATTGTCCAAAGATTGTCCCTACAGACGAGATGAAGTACTTGGCTAACAGAGTATGGGAGGACTCCATTCTTTATCCGGATAGGGACTACGGAGCCTTCCTGGAGGAGGAGACTATGTGCACCCCTCTTGGTCCCAATGGTCTAGTGGTATGTTGTCCTTTCTTGAGTATTTCCCGTAGATTCTTCCTTGTTTTAGTCTTGACTGATGTTCTTTCAGGGGAGAGTTACGTGTAGATCCTTCTACTATTCAGTCGCATTCCAGTGCTACCGATCCTTCACAAATAGGGTCCTCTACCAGTGACGGCTGGTCTCTCAGAGTTGCTAATGTCCCCTTTCATGGCTTCCCTTCCTAGACCTATCCCAACGCGACCAACCCCAGTCACCCTCATCTTCTGGATCCGAACACAGATGTAGATGCTTCCTTTGGGCTACCTATTCCTTATGATTATATGAGTATTTGATCATTTTCCAATTAACTTTTGGCTTCATTTGGCTGATATACTCTTTTTTAGGTGTCCCCAGAGGTCTATGCTGAGATTAGAAGGATGTACTATGGCCTGGGCAACATGATAGTTACCAAGGATCGAGAGATTGCCCAACAGCGTGCACTGATTGAGGACCTGACCCAGAGGCTGGAGCAGGTTTGAGTACCATCTGTGGACTCCCTGGTGCTTCATAAGGATGGTTTAGAGTACGGTTCAGATGATGGCTTCTGACCCATAGGGATTTGTTCCTATATTTTCTACAAACACAAACACATGGATCTTTCTTTCTTTTTTCTTTTTCCCTCCCCTTGTTTGTTCATTATTTTATTTCATCATCTCTATGAAAACTTACTTTTGGCACAAAGAAAATCTTTCTACTCTTTTTTTTTTTGTTTTTTGTTTGCTTGCAATGCTTAGGCACAATCAATTCCATAACTCAAGTTACAATTAGAATAATCAGGATAACACGAAAATCCAAATACTTCCTTATTCCATTACCAAGTGAATTACATGAAAGGGGGACCACTTTCCTACCACAGATGGGATAGGTGAATAACAAGGTGGGGAGACAATTCTTGAGGTGGGTGAAAGTTCACTAACTCTTCTAGGTCCGTCTCCTCAAGCCTGTATTGTCGACTGATGTACATCGGATAATAAAAGGACAAGTGAGTCAATCCCATCAATTTGACATAGTTGTGGCTAGGGGTCTTCATTAGAAAATTTTCTTGTGGCTTCCCTGGGCACCTCCATGCGATATCCTACACAGTCCTTTCTTGTAGGTATTTTTCCTAATCGGTGATAAGGTTGAATTCCGGAACTTCTCTCTTATCCCCAGTAACAAAAACTCTGACTAGGCTTCCCCTTAATGGTGTAGTGAGCTTCAATTTCTCAAGGAGCCAAATCTGAAAAATAGTAGGACTTCCCTAATAATGATCTAGTCCGAATCTATGGCCATAGCTCATGTCATCAAATCCCTTGAACGTTTCTGCAGAACTACAGGGATGATGTCACCTCCCTTCTTCTACTGTTTTACTACCTCAATTAGAACAAAATGTGCACCATTCCCGGGAGGGTAGAGAACATAACGAGCTATCATGCAAAGTAAATAAGCATCTAGGGATCGCTGCTGATGGATTCCTCCCATTGGTAGATATTGGATGAAGATCTGAGCCACCTTCAGAATGTCGATCTTCCCATACCTGAAAAACTGCTTTACTTCTTCTTCTTTCCATCCGAAGAAACCCTAAATTTCCTCTAAGCAATCTTTCTTCAAAGACGGTTGGAACAAACTACCTTTGGGTGGAGATAGCATACAAACCCAAAATTCTTCAGGACTTGGAAAAATCTTTGCTAATCCAAACCGAAATACATGCAGGTCGGCATCCTAGTGTTGAGGCACTTGTTGGAGTAATTGGTGATGTAGCTTCACACATCCAACTTGGCCAAGAAATGACACATTCATTGATTCTAGTAATCCTGATGCCCTCATATTTATGTCTAAGGTCCATTTCCTCAACGTCTTATCCAACGAGCCTATGAATTTTCCTGAAACCAATACAAACAACAAGATATAATGATTTATCAAAGCATTACTTATTAGCTAATGATTCAAACAAGCCTTTACCGCTATTGCATCAAGCTCTTCTTTTTTTCTTTTCACTTTGACTGATCAAGGGTGGAGAATAAACTGGTCTTGATAAACTGGTGCAGGGTGGCGATTTTCTTTTAGGGGATAGAATCCTGGATAATAATGGACAGACCATAGGTGAATGATAGATACCTAATGGCCTTACATTTCAAATGTCAATTCTTGGGGGATAGAATCCTGGATAAGAAGTGACAGACCAATGGGTGGATGACAGATACCTAATGGCCTTTCATACCAAATGACGATTCTTGGGGGACATAAACTATGATGATCTTTCAAGATACCTTGATTATTAATTTAGGAATCAATTTATTGCCTTGAGATGGTTGAGACCGTACTTGCACATGTCAAGTTGCATATGTATCCCTCAAAAGGAATCAGGTCTGATGTATTTTAGGCTATTCACCCTTTCAGACATAATATTTCTTAAGTTGATCCATGTTGACTAGTCTGGGTATTTCTTCGCCGTTGTGTCTATGAGCTTCACAGCCTTGCCTGGTAGAATTTCATTGACAGTGAATGGGCTGCTCCAGTTGGGCCTGAATTTTCCTCTTGGGTCATGAATTGGGGGCTCTTTGTTCCCGAAGAACAAGTTCACCCACCTTTATATGACATGGCTTCACATTCTTGTTGAAGGCCCGGGCCATTCTCAGTTGATATTTTTTCAGATTATCCATAACTTTCATACTCATTTCGTCGAGAAAGTTGAGCTCATCATGTTTGGAATTCACCCATTCTCCTTCAGGTAGCTGACTATCAAGGAGTACTCTTAGGGATGGTACCAGGATTTCCATGGGTAGAACTGCCTCAACCCCATATACCAAAAAGAAAGGGTTTGCCCCAGTCGAGGATCGTACAGTAGTCCGGTATGCCCATAAGGCAAGGGGTAACTTATCAATCTAATCCTTATGTGTTTCCACCATTTTCTACAGGATGACTTTGATGTTCTTGTTAGCTGCCTCTACTACCCATTTGTCTGTGGCCTATAAGTGGTAGATTGATGCCTTCTGATATTGAACTTTATGCAGATTTTGTCTGTCTTACCCTAGACATGGGATCCCTGATCTGATATTAGTTCTCGAGATACTCTATATTGCACAATGATATTTTCTTGTAATGAATTTGGCCACCTTAGCAGATGTGAGGACTGTATAGGACTGAGCTTCTACCCACTTGGTGAAATAATCAATGGCTACCAGGATGAACTCATGACCATTGGATGCTTTAGGGTTGACTTTTCCAATGATATCAATACCCCAAGTAGAGAATGGTCAAGGTGAACTGAGCGAATGCAGCTCGGTTGGCAGGATATGTATGATGTTAGCAAATATCTGACACTTGTGGTATTTTCTAACAAATCCCACGCAATCTGCTTCCATTGTGTTCCAGTAACATTCCAGCCTAAGGATCTTCTTAGATAACATTTTGGCATTCATGTGGGGTCCACCAAGACCTTGATGAATTTCTTCCATGATAGTTGTAGCTTGTTCCTCATCTACACACAACAACTATATTCCGTTATAGGATCTCTTGTATAACAAACCATCTTGGAGAATAAACTGGGTGACATATCTCCTCAGAAAATTCTTCTCTCTGTCAGTTGTTTCAATTGGGTACTTCCTTTCCCTGATGAAATCCACTATGTGAGCGAACCAAGATCGACCATCCACAGTGAGAGAGTTTACGAAATTCTGATAAATGGGCCTACTTCTTTGTTCTACCAAAAATGGTCGGACTCTAGCCATAGGGTTGCACTCTACCGTAGAGGCCAAGGTTGCAAGGGCATCAAACCTATTGTTATCCCTCTGGAAGTATTCGAACGAGATCTTCTTAAAGTGTTCAATCACCTTCTCCAGATGTTCTTGATATGGCTCCAACTTTTCATCTCTAGTTTTTCACTTTCTTTGCGTCTGACAAATGATAATGGATGAATCCCCATAAACCTTGATCCTTTTCACCCCAATGGTTAAATTAGTTTCGAGCCCTAAAGCATAGGCTCCATATTTGACAATATTGTTGATACAAGGGATGTCAAGGCAAAATGATGAAGGCAAATAAACGCCGTCAGGAGTGACTAGAAATATTCCCGAGCCACATCCCTTCTGATTGGCTGCTCCATTAAAGAATAAATTCCATTCATTAACTATATCTTCTTCCTCTGCCATTGCAATTCCTTCATCGGGAAAGGCATCATCCAAGGATCTTCCATCTTCTGTGGGGTGAGCAGCCAAATGATTAGCTATGGCCTAGCCCTTGATCGATTTCTGAGTAACATAGGTGATGTAAAACTCTGATAGAAAAAGAAACCAATGGGCCATCCTTCCTGTTAAGGCCGGTTTCTCGAAGAGATATTTGATGGGATCCATCTTTGAGATCAAATGCACCGGATAAGAAACCATATAGTGTTGCAACCTTTTAGTTTCCCAAATCAACATAGCACAAGTCTTTTCCAAAGATGTGTACCAGGTCTCATATTCCAAAAATTTCTTGCTAAGGTAATATATGGCAAGCTCTGCCCCCTTTTCTATTTCCTTCTATGCTAGCAAAGAGCACATGGAATATTCTCCTTCAGATAGATACAACAGATGTGGTTCTCCTTCCACTTGAAGTGTCAATACTGGTGGGTTCATAAGGTACTCCTTGATCTTGTCAAAGGCTTGTTGGCATTGGTCATTCCATTTTGTGGGCTGATCCTTTTTCAGCAGCTTGAAAATTGGTTCACAGATTGTAGTCAATTGAGCTATGAATCTGCTAATATATTAGACGTGGCCTAGAAATCCTCGTATTTGCTTCAAGTCTGAGTTGTGGGCATTTCCTGAATTGCCTTGATTTTGATAGGGTCAACTTCAATGCCTTTTTCACTCACCAAGAAGCCTAACAACTTTCCTAACGTTGCCTTGAACACACACTTCCGAGGATTCAACTTCAGTTGATACTTATTAATTCTTTCGAAGAATTGCCTTAGTGTGGGAATATGCCCCTGTCTATCTTTTGGCTACTCTTTGATAAGTTTCCCTAGCATTCTTCAGCCCAAAAGGCATCACCTTGTAACAATAGGTTCCCCACAGAGTGGTGACGGCTATTTTCTCACGATCCTCTAGGTGCATGCTTATTTGGTTGTATCCTGAGAATCCATCCATGAATGATAACAAAGCATGCCCTGCCGTATTATCCACTAATATATCAATGTGAGGTAATGGGAAATCATCTTTAGGGCTCACTTTGTTAAGATCTTGAAAGTCCATGCGCATCCGTACCTTCCCATCTTTCCTTGGTATTGGCACAATATTGGCAAACCAATGGGGGGGTACCTCACCACCTCTAGGAATCCTGCATTCCGTTACTTCACAACTTATTCTTTGATCTTTTCACCCCATTCTGGATGCATTCTTCAGAGCTTTTATTTTACTGGCTTTGCCCTAGGGTAAGTCAGCAATCGATGTTGCACGATGTTGGGGTCGATAACAAGCATATCCTTGTAAGACCAAGCAAATTCCTTCAGAAGATTAATCATCTGCTCTGCGTCTTTGTCATTAAGGGTAGTGCTAATTTTTACCTCTCGAAGGTATTGGTCGGTTCCTAAATTAATAACCCAAGTATCCTCACGGATGGGTTGGGCTTTCTTAGATTTGCATTGCTTTATTAATTCTTGTTATTTATTAAGATCATTATCGGAAAAAGGAGGCAAGTCATACTCGAAATCAAAAATTTCATTCATGAAAGAAGGAGTAACAGACTTGACATACAAGGACTCTGGACTCTTCTCAAGAGAGGAGGTTAACACAGAATCATAAACAACATACTCGACTACAGACTCGATAAGTGGCTTGATGCTTTCACCAGGGGTAATCAGGCTGGTTGACTCAATAGCATGAGCAAACTTGAAGTTTTCTCCAATGCTTGTCCAATTCAGAAGTGGTTTAGTGGCCTGATGGATGAGGAGATGTGGCAAAGGACCTTCTTATTTTTCTGATAAAGTTGTTGCTATTTCTTCAGGGGCGCAATGGTTCCTCTAGACAGGTGCCTGCTTCTTCATGAATACTAGCTGATCAATCTCGTGCTCTCGGAAGCCAAACTTTCTGAGGGGTGAAGATCGGTGGAGACTGCTCAATCACTTTTTTATGAAGTCCATCTTTTTGAGCCTACTGAGGGATACCATCCCATTGTCATGGTCACATCTTTGACCACCTTCACAAGCCTTCCCATTGCAGTTGGTTCAGGCACAGTAATATAAACCATCATCCTCTGTGCTCTCCTTTGTTTTGCTTATGTGCTTCTTCCTCCAAAACGATGGGGTTTGAGCTCATGCAACTCTTGGGCCTTTGGCTCTTATAGGATGGAGCAAATGAAGCCTTTCACATCAAGGAAAAGTGGTAGAATCTAGGTGAGTCTTATCTTCTTTTCCCACTCCCTTTTCATGAGGACTTGAGGACTTGGCAATTCTTTAGATTGGATTAGTGTTGTGGGGTTACCGGAGGTGAACCCATCTTCAATCATTACAACTTTTGCTATCCTAGTAATGCAGCTGTCTTGATGACTTTCCTTAACCAGCATTTTTTGTTGTTCCACTTCATGAGTCACCCAATTGAATTCATCTTGGAAAATAGTTTAAGTCCTGGTTGCATCTTGGTGGTGACTTCATCAAACCACGGCTCCATATTTCCGTAAAAAGGGAAGTCCTCTCCTTCTTTCATGAAGTACCCATTAAGAGTAGGATAGTAAGTAACAGATATCTTCCTAGTCATCCTCAGTGCTTTCTGCCCTTTGACAATTGGGGGAGTTTACCCGAGACCATTGTTCCCTTTGTTTACTGCCAAACTAGGCTACTTTGGAACTCCTTGATGATATTTCCCTAGCCCCATGCCAGGAAAGTACTGTATATTTTTCATTATCTGAATCATTGGCAGACTCCAGATGGCTTCATAGTTTGCTGGGATTTTCTCCTTTAGAGCTTCTTTGAATATGGCTGCGCAAGTGGTGTCTAATTCAAAACCACTCAGTTGCACCTCCTGGTCATGTTCTTCCCCATTTTCAATGTTGGCTAAAGTGTTAACCACTTTAAGATCTCCGGCCACTAAGACCACCTTTCCCTCTTGAATGAACTTCATTTTTTTATAGAGACTAGGACACCGCCTTCCTAGGATGCAACCAAGGCCTCCCCAAGAGCATGTTAAAATTGCCAATATATCAATGACTTGGAAATCAATATCAAACCTCACCGGGCCAATCTTTACAGCAAGGGTAATATTGCCAAGGATCTTCCTCATAGTATTATCGTATGCCCTTATGGTTTGAGTGGTTGGCCTCATTTCTTCCAAGTTGATGCTGATACTCTTTGCTGATCTCCATGGTAGCACATTCAAAGAAGACCCATTGTCAACAATAACTTGGGAACCACTTTTTCAAGGCATTCAACTATAATGTGGAGAGTCTGATTGTGTTCGGTTTCCTTAGGAGGCTTAGAATCTGAGACCATCAGAGACTGCACTAAATATGTCGTCAGATTTGTCTCGATCGAAACTTACACATTAGTGAGAGACTTCAAGACTACTTCACGGTGCGAAGGGGACACCATCAACAATCCCCAAATGGAGATATTTGCCTAGGACTTCTTGAGTTGAGACAAGACTAGGTTCTCTGGCTCTTTCTTCATGCTGCTAGTTCTGGCCTCATCAACCCTCAGCTATTCTACTACTAGAGCTTTGCCCTTGTAGTCTTTCCCACTTTTAAATTCCATCATATTGATTGATTTTTTCACAATAATCTCCATGGGATAACTATCTTCATCATCACTGTTGGTTAGGGTGATTATCCCCACCATAGAATCATTTTCTTCTTATGATTCTCCTTTCCTGCTTGGGGTGGGAAGTCGAGGACCTCCACAAATATCCATAGCCTTGGCTCGTAGCTTCTTGACTACATTGGAAAGCTATTAGAATGCAGCGTCTGCCACCTTTGTGATTGTGTCATCTGGTCATATTTGCTCCAGATCATCCAATTGGTCCTGGTAGTAAAAATCATTGATGACCAAGTATTTTGTCAATTTCTTCTATCCTTTCCTGCATCTCTAAGGCAGTGGAGTATACTTCACATAGCTTTTGTTCCAACTCAACTAGAGAATCTAGTCCATCCAAATAGGACCTTCATCACTTTTTGAATCTGACGTAGAGTCATCTCCTCCCATGCAGAGGGAAGGGTAAACGCCACCTTTTGGATCTGCTATCAGATCATCACCACCAATAGCATAGACTGAGAAACATATCGGATGTTCTGGTGAGTAATATTCTGACTCATCATTATAATCATTGTACCAAGGTTCTTGGTAGTCATCCCAGTCTGGATACCCATCATCCTCTCAGGAAGCAGAGTCATCTCTATCTTCATTTTCATCTTCATCGTCAACATCATCATCCTCTGTGTCACTTCCTATATGGATTAAGGAAGTGTATTCCTTGATCTGCTCCCCTATGGCCAATGTGGTTACTACTCTAAGAAAATCAGCTGTAATCTCTTCAATTACTTCTGGATTGCCTTCTGAAGCTACAGAAGGCTGAATTAGAGAAGTGGGATCACTCTTCTAGTCTTCCCCAAATGCATTTACTGACCTTGTTGATGAAGTCATCTTTGGGGGATCTGGTAGTGCAATCCTTCCAATCATACTCGTCTGTCCATCCTTCTATTGGGTTATACACCGAACCCTGAAAATGGGATTGATATAAGGGTGATGAAGATGAAGATGATGTAACGTGAGAGGTAGGATATGAAGATTAGGGGTGATAGAATGAAGAGGTTCCTCCACTTTGATGGTGGGGGAAAGGTTGATGATATAGTGGAGGCTGATAATATGGTGAAGGTTGATAATATGGTGGGGGTGGAAAATATGGTGGGGGTTGGTAATGTGATGCGGTGGACCCTTCTATGGATGAGGAAGGATGAATGGCAGGTGTATGATCTTCTAATTCTTCTTCTGAGGGTCCTTATGACTCCAGTCCTTTGACTCATGACTCTTCTATAAGCATAGGCATTCATATGATTCTTCTAAGCTCTAGGTACAATAAGTTGAGTGGGGTCACTCTCTGTAGTTTTTTTCATCCAGATTGTTCACGTGATCAGGGATTAGATTGGTATTGACATTGGGAGGCTATTTAACCTTGACGTCAATAGTTCCATTGTCTACCAAGTCCTGAATTACATGTTGTAAATCCAAACATCTTTTAGTAGTGGGCCCCCTTCTAAGTGTGGTAGGCACAATACTCATGATCCCTATACCAAGCTGGAGGAGGGTTGCTGATCACTCTTGCAGCCACTGTCCTTAGCAATCCTTGCTTCTTTAACTTCTCATATGTGGTCGTTATGGGCATTCCCAAATCAAAAAACTACCTTCTTGGGCGAGGGGCCCTCTGGGCGGGTGCATCTACTTGTATTATGAAGGGCAATGAAGAAGTGGCTGGTGAGACTGACTGCTGAACCACACTCACCACATTAGTTTCTGGATCCTTTCCCCGTCTTACTTGGGTGTTCTTGCTTGCATCTTGGGAGGATCCTTGATACTGGGCCTTTCTCAAAATTATTTTCTCCACATGCATTCTGGTGGCTATTAAAGCATCAAAAGTTTTGCAAATGCTGATAGTAAAGAACATCATACTAGGGTTTTGACAGTTTTCTATCAACATCTCTACCTGCTCTGCTTTTGAAGGCCTATCTGCCATCTTGGCAACCTTGTCTCTGAATCTCATCAAGAAGGAGGCAAATCATTTTTTAGGCTACTGCCTCAATGCCTCAAGCTCCTGACATTTCACATCCACCTTAGTATTGTAGGAGTACTACTTAGTGAAGGCTGTCACTACCATTGCCAAGTTTTTAGTTTGTGATGACTCCAACTGTGTGAGCCACCTCAATGCTGGTCCTAATAGGGTTAACATGAAGTCATGCCCCATCTGGTTATCTGCAAGTTACCATGACTTGGCAATGCTAAGGAAGACTTTGAGATGAGCCTTGGGGTCTCTTGACCCATCAAACCTATCAGTTTGCCACTTGAATTTTTCTAGAATTCTTGCCCCAGAGAAGAAACTCATTTCCTCAGAATCCACTGTTTGGCCTTCTAAGCCTTTTTTTGCTTGAATCATGTTCTCCAACTTCTCTAACTGCTCTTTAAGTTTCCTTTCTTTCTCCATCTCTGGAGGCTCAAAGTGGACGTATGCTGCAAATTCCTCTTCTTCATCTTCAATCACTACCCTAGGAGGAGGGACCCTAGAATAGGACCCTCATTGACCATTCAGATGGGTAGGTGCAGATCCTCACTGACCAATTGGTTAGACATGCTCTGGTTCTCCTGAGTCAACTCGAGAAGAATTCCCATGATGACCTGTAGCCCCATTCTATTCCACATCTCCCGTAGCCGGTGCCGACTCATTCCTGGGATCAACTCTAGGAGGGTTCTGAAGTGTATGCAATATCTGAGCTATCCCTCTCTTGACTTTAGCCATTTCTGTCTACAAGGTCTCCATGGGATAGACCCAGGCCTGTTCGGGTATTTCCATGTTGGGTGAATCCATGCTTACGGGGCTATAATCACCTAGTAGTAGACAATCTCAAAGAGGTGACAAAGGTGATTCTGGACTTAGGCGAGTCAATCGATTACCCTGACACGTCCAAATAGACCATGGAGAATACTTAAGGTGTGGAATTGTCCCTGAACCAAAAGTGGTTTATTTTAGGATTCTTGAATTCCCAACCCCTTGTTCAGACATTCACTAAATTAACAAATATTAATTCATCCAAGGTCAGTCCGCTAAATGGTAGTGGTGGATAGGGTTTGATGCCCTTGGTCCACCCAATGTCATAAGTGGGAAGTTCATACAAATGGCTTGTTGAGAATATTCCCATACGACATTCCATATAATAAAGTCATGCTTTCCTTGCTTTTGTCCCACTAGGTGTCCTTCCTCCTAATTTTTCTCGGGACTTCTCAGGATTTGATGTGACTCTGATGGGATTGCCCCTGAATCACCTATCTAGACTTTTTCCTTAAGGAGGAGGGAGACATTATATCCAAAACCCATTTTAAGAAAGCAATTCTTTATGACGGGAATATAGTGTAGGAACATTTCTTTTCAAGTCCACAAACAAGTTCTACAAATAGCTTGTGGCACTCCTAGCTTCTTCATCTATTTTCTATATAATGCGAGCATACGGTGGATGCAATAGGACCAACAAGGCTTCCTTAATAGGATCTATATACACAAGGTACGTGATATTTTTGATATACCCGTAGGTACGAGATCAAGGGGTAACTTCCTTGCCCATTACTCATGACTACACACGAGGTTAAGTAATTGGCCACAGGGTGGTGGAACTGTGAGTGATTATGTGCAAAAGTGTAATGTAGGGTAACCATCATTCGATCTCAAAATGCTATAAAGTGCTCAAACCTCCCCAAGGGTGCTGGCACAAATATGAACATCTTCATCGTTTGATGATGCATTCGATCTCAGAATGTTATAAAGTGTACAGACCTCCCTGAGGGTGCTGGCACTAATACAACATCCTCACCATTTGGTAATACCTTTCATTCTTGTACAGGAAGGATGTATCATTTGCTCTCAGAGTACTCTCCATGACATGCACTGACCTCCCAGAGGGTCCGAGCATGATAGGGAGTCCTTCGCCAAATGATTTCACTTCGAGCATAATACATGATGTAGTTAGTGAATACAATTACAAACATAGGGTTAGCCAAGCATGTTTTCAAACAAATGTGGTGGACAATGTTCTTGTGTTTAAAGGTAACATCTAGTATGGAAAGCTTGAAATTTATCCCCAGTGGAGTTGCCACTGTGAGGGTCGTGGCCAGAGAAATGGACTGTGCATCTCCCCCCATCCTCCCTCCTCTCTCTTTCTTCACTTTCTGGTGAGGGGAATGGGATTCTTGTTGTGGTGTGCTTTGCTTACGGGCCATGCACCGTCGTATCATCGCTTGGTGATACGTGGAGGCCAATTTTGTAAGAGTGTAAAATTCATCATTTGAGATGGGGATTTGATGATGGTTCCATTCGGGGATCGGGATCATACAAATGGAGTTTGGAGTCGCCACCTAGGGTTATGGGCCTAGGACCGGGGGGTGGACCCGATTCCTGAGAAAAGGGCCCAAAATTTGGTCTGGTCCAGAGATTTAGGGTAAGTGTCAGGTTATAAAGTTGGGAAGGTGTTAAGCACCCAATTTGCCCTGTTCAACCGGTCTTCTTGCTAGATGCTTCAGAGCAAACATTTTCCACAATTATTACTATTCCACATTTATGGCTAAGTTATCACACATATATACATTAAATTGAATTCAAACTACTATATACACTAGAATAAAGCATGTATAAAGTTTACATTATAACGATGTGGTTGAGAAATTATACCTGAACTTAACCCCTGTTTCGGGTCAATAGGGGTGGGCTCCTGACTAGTACCGATTCAGACTGTCTTTCATGTTCTCCTAGCTCAGGGGAAGATGGTCTTGACCTCCAACTTCCTTTCTTAAGAGATGCTGATTGTGAGGGTATTCAGAAAAAGTTCCAGCTAGGAATGGTCGATTTCGGATTTGGATTCAGACAGAACTTTGGCTAGGGAAGGCTATTTTTAGGCTTGGGATGAGGTGGCACTCCAACAGAGCTTCAGCTAGGTAAGGCTATTATCGGATTTGGGATGAGGTGGCACTCTGGCAGAGCTACCACTGGGGATAGGCTAAGTGAGGGCTAGGTTGAGGTGCACTTCGACAGAGCTTCTGCTGGGCATGGTTATTTCTGGAAAGATTCCAGGGACACTTAGACAGGGGTTTGGCTAGGAACGACTATTTCTAAAAAAAAAAAGGGCTAACCTTAAAATGGATTGAATAGCTCCAAAGTCCTAAAGAACACTTTAAAGATCTGAACAGAGTTTCAGATCTTAATAAAGATCTCTTCGTAGACATGAAGAACCTAAAAAGGGGGGATTTCTATCTTAAGAACGCTCAAGAACACTCAACAATACTCAACAACACTCAAGCGAGGTGGCTCAAGAATATACTGTTTTTGACTAAAAATTGGATCTAGCTAAGAATTTGGATTGAAGATCTTCAAGATCCCGAAGAACACTTCGAAGATCCGAATGAGTTTTTGGATCTTGACAAAGATCGCTCCAAAGATTAGAAGAAAATCAAGAGGGGGAGGGGAGGAAAATTCACTATGAAAGAGGGAAAGGGGATTCTGGTCCCTTGGTCTATATTTTTTAAGGGAGGGGGGCTATTTATAGTTTTTTTGGCTAAAAAGGAGAGGGGGAATCCCTTTATCTAGTGGATGAAAGGGGTGCTCTTACCTAAATTGAGGGGATAGGATTTTTGTCCAATGGGTAAAGGGGGGAGTAGAAGGCAAAAATGGGTAGGGAAGCCTTTTGTTCAGTGGGTAAAAGGGGGAGTTAAAGGCAAAAATGGGTGGGGAGGACTTTTGTCCAGTGGCTAAAAGGGGATTTTTGAAAAAATGGGAGGAGAGAAAATTTTGCCAAAAGAGGTAGTTTTTCGAAAAGTGGGAGGAGAGAAAAAGTTTAGCCAAAAAAGGAAATTTTTGAAAATCAGGAGGAGAGATAAAGTTTAGCCAAAAAGGTGGTTTTCAGAAAAGCGAGAGGAGTGAGAAAGTTTAGCAGAAAAAGGCAATTTTCAGAAAAACGAGAGGAGAGAGAAAGTTTAGCAAAAAAATGTAGTTTTTGAAAAAGCAGGAGGAGAGAGAAAGTTTAGACAGGTAATGTGGGTGATGTCACGGGTGCGTGATGGATGATACATGGGTAATGACTGAGGTGGTGCGGGCATGGGTAGCTGGCAAGTGCATGCATGGGTGTGCGAGCAACATGCACATGGTGCAAGCAAGGTGTGACAGGCCATGCAACAAGGGCACGCCTGCTGTGCGACGGGGGTGCGTATGCTGTGCAATGGGGGGCGAGCATGCTATGCAGTGGGGGTACGCATCGTGCGGCAGGGGCACACATGGCGCTCATGCCATGCGGCAGAGGTGTGCATCGTGCGGTAAGGGCATGCATGCTGTGTGGCAGGGGGCACATCATGCTATGGGGGCGCACAACATACGACAGGGGCATGCAGGCCAGGCTAGGCTGGTTGGTGTGCACGACATGCTCATGAAAAAAATGTGATTTTTTAAGGAAGATTATGGGCAATCCGGTGATCTGATTTTGGCATACCATATATCATCGAAATCGTATTTCTTAGCACTATCCATCTGTATGTTCCTTCATATATAAAAGGCTAAAATTGGCCCCCCTTCCCTCCCGCGTGAGGGTTTCTAGGGTTTCAGGCCTGAGAGTGTTTCCATCAACATCTCTGTTGGTCGGAAGCCAAAAGTCGCGTTCAAGATCCATATTTCATCATAGCCAGGAGAGAGTGACAAAATTGGGTGTCTACACTTATTAGTCTAAAAAAATTACTTTTTCCCCCATTGGCCAAAGAAAATCACCCTCCACCCCATTGGTCTAAAATTTTCTACTTTCACCCCATTGGTATAGAGAAATTACTTTTTACCACCATTGGTTAAGGAATTTTCTCTCTCCTCCCTATTGGTCCAAAAATTCTATAAATACCCCATCCATTTGGTTTGACACCAACACAACCCCACAACAAGTCTCCTAGTGAGCATCCCATAGCAGTGAAGCTCTACCCTCTCTCCTCCCCTTTCCCCCCTTGAGGTTTTTCAAGTCTTCGAAGAGATCTTCATAAGATCCGAAGTGTTCTTCGGGCCTTTGAAACTCTTTAATCCTTTATCTTCTTTGAGTGAGATTTTTGTATAGGAAAAGTTTCCCCTTAGTGTCCCACCCCCCTTTGAGGTTCATCAAGTCTTCAGAGAGATTTTTGTAAGATTCCTTTGAATCTTCGAATTGTTCTTTGGGCCTTTGAAGTTCTTCAATGGAAGCTCTGCTTGAGTGTCACCTCAGCTTAGCCCACCCATAGCCTATCCCCAGCAGAAGCTCTGTCGGAGTGCCACCTCAACCTAGCCCTTCCATAGCCTATCTCTAGTGGAAGCTCTATCGGAGTGCCACCTCAGCCTAGTGCTCCCATCCCCAGTGGAAGCTCTACCAGAGTGCTATCTCAATCAAAATCCAAAAATAGTCCATCCCTAGCGAAAGCTCTACCAAATTACCACCTCAGCCTAAGCCTGAAAGTAGCCTTCTTTAGCCGAAGCTCAGTTAGAATTCAAATTCAAAAGTAACCGTTCCTAGTTGGAACCCGGTCCAAATATTATCACAATCAGTAGCTCTAAAGAAAGAAAGTTGGCGGTTAAGACCATCTTCCTCTGAGCCAGGAGAATCCACAAGAAAGTTCGTATCAACATCAACCAAGTGATCCACCCCTCTTGACCCGTAATAGGGGTCAAGCTCAGGTATAATTTCTTAATAGAATTAGCACATTGTAGACTTTATATTGGCCTTGTTTTAGTGTACATAGTTATTTAAATTCAGTCAATGTATATATGTGTGATGACTTAGCCATGCATGCAGAATAGAAATAATTGTGGAAAATGTTCATTCTTAAGCATCTAGTAGGAAGACCGATTGAACTAAGTAGATTGGGTGTCTAACACCTTCCCAATTCTACAACCTGATACTTAGCCTAAATCTCTAGACGAGACCAACTTTCGGGCCCTTTTCTCAGGAATCGGACCCACCTCTAGGTCCTAGGCCCATAACCCTAGGTGGTGACTCCAAACCTTTTGCATGATCCTGATCCTCCTATTGGACCATCATCAAATCCCTGTCTTAAATGATGAACTTTACACTCCTGTGAAATAGGCCTCCATGTATCTCTAAGCGGCGATACAGTGGTGCAGGCCCTGTAGGGTAAGCACACATGACACACCCCTCCCTTATGAAAGAGAAAGAGAGGAGAGAGGACGGAATACGAATGCACAAAACACCAATTTTTTAGGTTATTTTTTGGCCACTACCCTCATAGTGGCAACTCCACTGTGGATGAATGTCAAGCTTTCGACACTAGATGCTACCCTTAAATGCAAGAATATTTTCCACCACATTTGTTTAAAAACATGTTTGGCTAACCCCATGTTTGTAATTGTACTCGCTAACCGCATCATGCATCGTGCTCAAAGTGAAATCATTTGGCGGGGGACTCCCTATCATGCCCGCACCCTCGGGGAAGTCAGTGCATGTTATGGAGAGTACTCTGAGAGAAAATGGTAGCTGCTTCCTGTGTAAGGGTGTGGGGTATTGTTAAACGATGAGGATGTTCATAATTGTGCCAGCACCCTCGGGGAGGCCCGTGCACTTTATGACATTCTGAGATCGAATAATTATATTCTCGCATTACATTTTTATACACAATCACTCATAGTTCCACTACCCTATGGCCAGTTACTTAACCTCGTGTGTAATCACGAGTAATGGGCAAGGAAGTCACCCCCTTGATCTTGTACCCACAGGTGTATCAAAAGGATCATGTACCTTGCCTATATAGATCCTGTTAAGGAATTCTTGTCGGACCTATTACATCCACCGCCTGCTTGCATCATGTAGAAAATAGATGGAGAATGCTAGGAACGCCACATGCTAATCTGTAGAATTTGTTTGTGCTCTTAAAAAGGAATTTTCCTATAATACATTCTAGTCATAAAGAAATGCTCTCCTAAGTGGGTTTCGGATAAAAGGTGTCCTTCCTCCTTTGAAATGAAATGTGGATGATTTGGTATACGCGATCCGACCTGATTTCTGTCAAAGTCCCACAAAATGCCGAATTATCTAAAAGACCCGAGGAAACTAGGAGGAAGGTCACCTAGTGGGGTAAGATTAAGGAAAGCATGACTTTATTGGCAAAGAATGTATTAATAGGAATATTCTGGTCAAGCCATTTGTATGAAATTCCTGCTTATGACATTGAGTGAACTAGGGGCATCAACCCATACCCACTCCCTATCATCAAGCAGACCAACTTTGGATGGATCATTGGTTGTTAATGTAGTGAATGAGTGAATAAGGGGTTGGGAATACAAGAATCCTGAAAAAGGCCAATTTTGGTTCAGGCACAATTCCACACCTCAAGTATTCTCTGCGGTCCATTTGGACACGTCAGGGTAACCAGTTGACTCGATTAAGTCCAGTGTCACCTCCATCATCCCTTCGAGATTGTCTACCGCCAAGTGATTATGACCCAGTTCGCATGGATCCACACGACCTTGAATCACCGAAGTAAGCATGGGTCCACCCCATAGAGACATTGTAGATAGAGATGGCCGAGGTCAAGAGAGGAATAGCTCAGATAAGGCCTGCACTCCAAAAATGGACCTACAGGTCATTGTGGGAATTCTTCCCGAGTTGACTCAGGAGAATCGGAGCAAGTCAGGCCATTTGTGTCACACCCCGTTCACACAGAACCGGACCGGTGATTGGGTTAACACCGGTTAACCCAACCCTACCAGGATCATCTGATATAGTATCCAACCACAACATACACACAACTAAGAAAGTGTTCATCAGTTCAGCGGAAGGCTTAAATTTACCTGTAAATATTCCCATTATACTTGATACACAAATTATAATACATAGTTAAGTACATGTGGGCCCGCAGGCATGATATTTACACAAAAGAATATAATTTACATATCAAGTACACAAAAGGGATCATCGAAAACACAAAGGGTATAGCTCAGCTCGGTATCAAAAGTAGAGCTCAGCTCGGTATCAAAGGTAAAGCCCAGCTCGATATCAAAAGGTAGAGCTCAGCTCGGTATCAGAAGAAGAGCTCAGCTCGATATCAAAAATTAGGCTCAGCTCGGCATCAGAGCTGCGATCCTACAGCACAGCCCTCACACGAGCAATCTGTGCCATGCTCTAATTCCTCAGGGACCCACCAATCTTTACAGGGAATTCAACTGTGGGGCTCGACCTATGCTCTTCAGGTTGATGACCTGTAAAATCATCTAAAAGAGGTGCACACATGGGATGAGCTCACTAGCTCAATAAGTGAAAAGAAAGACCACACAGCAGTCCACACAACAAATCACAACCATATGCACTATATGCTATGCAATTCATTTTTAATCATATCCACCTGAACAACATTACTAAGTCTTTGGTTTAGTGCTACTACAACCACAGTGCACGTATACTCCGAGTATGAGCCTCGAACTCCATCCCACGATACGCCCATAGGGCTGTCAGAGAAGGCCCACTGTGAGTACTCAGAAAAGTAAAATATGCCGACCACCGGCTCTTAACATAAAGTAAATGATAGAAATAAAGGTGCTGACTCCAACAATTTAAAAGCAGTACGATTGGCCCTCTTGAATATACCACTGGGGTTGCCGACTGTCCTAATGACCAATCGGGCGTATGTCTAACTGCCACAGTGACCCGACAACCGTGACCACTGCTTCCCCCTGAATGATAACCCAACACCTCAACCCCTGTTGGAAAGGGTCGTAGCACGGGAAGGTGATAATCCTACACCGTATGCTCCTATATGACATAGTATGATTGCATAGTGCCTCCGCGTCCCATTCCACGGGCCACCAATGCACTCGTTTCCAAGCCAACTATGGCATCTAGTCGATTAATGCATTATGCACAATGATGTCAACATTCATCTCATAAGCACATCATCATTTAACATTGAGAAAATAATCACAACACACATGGCATAAGATAATGTGAGGATGGCTAAGCTACATATAATTTGCATGATGACATGGCTAATCTAGATACAATGGAATGATGCACAACAAGCCTTAAAATAATGCCAAACGTCCTCTCCCCACTTACCTGTAGTGTACAAGGACTCACGCTTGGTACGGGTGAGATCCGGTGCGAGAAACGTAAGATTTGGTGAGCCTATCATAAGTGATCGGGGTTAGTATTTCACCACCTTGGGATCAAAATTAACATGATCCAATGACAAAATCATGTTTAGAATCCTAAAAGAAAGTCGCACGTCCGTTTTGGGTCCGTTCGGACGTAAAAATCACTTTGGGAGCCTCTCGGGTGGGTCGGACAGCCCACCTGTCATGACACACCAGTCAGACCCACCGGTCACGACCGGTGGGTAGGTCGGCCCACCGGTTGGCCCACCGGTTGGCCCCGAGGGTCTGCCCTCTCAGGCGGGTGCCCTTAGGCGGGCCATTTGGCCCACCAATCTTGGCAGGAAAATACCATTTTTGCCTAAAACCTTCCCCAACCTTTGGGGAATCAAATGGGGCTCTTTCCAACCCATTCTCCACACATTCAAGGTCTCATAAGATGGTTCTAACCTAGATCTAGGTTAGATTTAAGGGATGGAAAGCCATCTTACCTTCTTTGCTCAAGAACTCTTTTAAACCCCAAAATCACTTCAAATCACCAATACTTTTTCCAACCTTGTAAACACTTCTTCAAATCCTTCAAAATCAATACATAGATCATCTATTAAACCTTAGATTCATCATCTCAAGGGGGATTTACAAGACCTCAAGAAACTCTACCCAAATCAAGGGTTTTACTTGGGTATGGTGAAAGTTTAACGAACCTAGCCTTTGCTCACCTCTAAACGTAGATCTCGTATTGGAGATCACTCTTCCGACGTCCGAATGGAAAGATCAAACCTCGGTGCTGCTGAAATCCATCTCTTCTTCCTCTTCCTTCTCTTTTCCTCTTCTTTTCCTTCTTTTCTCTCTCCTCTTTACTCTTCTCACCAAACGTCCGAGTGTCATAAATGAGAAAATGGAAAACCCATAAATGCTATTTATACTTTCTAAAATAACTAAGTAACCACATGGGTGGGTCACTCGGGTGGGCGGATGCGCCCACCTGTGACCGCCCACCTGAGAGCCGAAAATTGGCCAACAAGTGGGATTTTGATTGGATTCGACTCTCGGCACGAATCACCCTCTCGGCATAAGGTATATTGTACGTATGCGCTTTAGAATATGGCTAAATACCTGCTTTATCCGTGCATGGCCTTATGATATGTGCATGTACATGGCTTGGGTACACCCGTCTCCTCTAGCACTGACTCAGACTTGTCTGGCCAGCCGGTGTTCAAGGTCACCCTTGCCATCATGATCCATAAGGAACCCGCCTTAACTCTCTCCGATTCGGGTCCTGTATTGTTAAATCGGGTCAACTGTGTAATCAGACCGGGTTTAAGAAGTAGGGTATTACATTTACCCCCCCTTTCTGAAAATTTCGTCCTCAAAATTGGCGTACCTGGTTGTTCAAAAAGATGAAGGTACTTGGCTTGGATTTCATCCTCCTTCTCCCAAGATGCTTCTTCAAGTGAATGATTAGCCCATCGCACCTTTACGTAGGAAATGGAGCGGTTGCGAAGGGTTTTCACCTTTCGGTCCAAAATTTCAGCTGGCTGCTCTGTATAGGTCATATCAGCTTCTAGATATTCTGGTTCCACGGGTAATACATGAGATGGATCATTAACGTATCGCTTCAACATGGATACATGAAATACGTTATGAACATCGCCGAGTGAAGGTTGCAGAGCAAGCATGTAGGCTACTGAGCCAACCCGGGCTAAGATCTCAAATGGTCCAATGTATCTTGGGCTCAACTTCCCCATTCTATGAAACCTTTGCAACCCTTTAGTAGGAGAGATCTTGAAAATTACCTTTTCTCCTAGCTGAAATTCAATGTCTTTCCTGCGGTTTTCTGCATAGCTCTTTTGACGAGACTGAGCTGCTTTAATCCGTTCTTGAATAACATTGACCTTGTCACAAGTCATCTGTATCATTTCAGGTCCTAACATTCGACGTTCACCTACCTCATCTTAATACAGAGGAGTTCTGCACTTCCTGCCATATAATGCCTCATGCGGATCCATCCCAATTGTAGCTTGGTAACTGTTGTTATAGGCAAACTCCATAAGGGGTATATATTCTTCCCAACTACCACACATTTCCATTGTACATGCCCTGAGCATGTCTTCTAATATCTGTATGGTTCGCTCCGACTGACCATCAGTCTGTGGGTGAAAAGCAGTACTCAAATTCAACTGTGATTCTAAGGCATGCTGGAAGCTTTTCCAAAATCTAGAAGTGAATCTTGGGTCCCTATCTGACACAATGCTCACTGGCACTCCATGCAAGCGCACTATGTTATCCATATAAAGTTGTGCTAATTTGGCCATAGAGAACTTGGTCTTGATGGGAATGAAATGAGCAGTCTTAGTAAGCCGATCAACGATCACCCATATCGCGTCCATCCCCTTAGGTGTGCATGGTAGTCAGGTGACAAAGTCCATTGTAATCCTATCCCACTTCCAGTCTGGTACTGGGAGTGGCTGAAGAGTACCATAAGGTTGATGCCTCTCAGCTTTTACTTTCTGGCATGTAAGACAAGTCGCTACATATAGAGCTATTGTGACTTTCATGCTTGGCCACCAGTAATTTTGTTTGAGGTCTTTATACATCTTTGTACTTCCTGGGTGGAGTGAGTACTTGGAGCTATGTGCTTCTCGCACTATCTTGTCTTGTATATCCAAATCATCGGGTACACACAATCTGCCTTGAAAAATCAATGCTCCATCACTGGCTAAAACAAAATCTGGGTCATTCATTGTTTGATCTTGAACCTTAACTCTGATCCGCTGCAATTCAGGATCCAAAGGTTGTTTCATTATTACCTCTTGCCTAATAGTCGGATGCACCTGTAGAGCCGCCAAGGATACAGTCAACCATTTAAGGTTTTCTGGTTGACGTTCAAACTCTAAGGTTGCTCCTTCATATAAGAGAGCTTCATCCATTAGCGCCGCCTCTTGTACAAGTGGTGGGCTGACTGCTAAGTATGAGAGTGACATAGTCTATGCCTTCTGACTCAATGCATCTGCCACTACATTAGCCTTGCCGGGATGATATTGAATGTCGCAGTCATAATCCTTCATGAGCTCAAGCCATCTCCTCTGCCACATGTTCAAATCCTTCTGGGTGAAAAAGTACTTAAGGCTTTTGTGATCACTGTATATCTCGCACTTCTCCCCATACAAGTAATGTCACCAAATCTTAAGGGCAAAAATGACTATGGCTAGTTCCAAGTCATGAGTGGGGTAGTTCTTCTCATACTCCTTTAGTTTCTGGGAAGCATACGCTATCACCTTTCCGCGTTGCATGAGAACACAACCCAACCCAACCTTGGAAGCATCAGTGTAGACTGTCATTCCACTTGTGCCTTCAGGGATGGTCAACACAGGGGCCAACACCAACCTCTTCTTCAATTCCTGGAAACTCTTCTCACATTCCTCTACCCAATCGAATTTCACACCCTTTTTGGTTAATTTAGTCATTGGTGCTGAGATTCGGGTAAAATTTTCAATGATGCGCCGGTAATATCCAGCCAAACCCAAGAAGTTTCTAATTTCAGTGACATTTTTAGGGCTTTCCCACTCTACTACTGCTTTCACCTTATCAGGATCCACCTCGATTTCGGCCTTAGACACTACGTGCCCCAGGAATCCAACTTGCTTAAGCCAAAATTCACATTTGCTGTATTTGGCAAACAATCGTTGTTCTCTAAACCTCTGTAACACCATTCTCAAATGTTGAGTGTGCTCCTCTTCTGTCTTGGAGTAGATCAAGATGTCATCAATAAAAATAATTACCCATTTATCGAGGACATCGTGAAATACTCGATTCATTAAATCCATGAATGCTGCCGGTGCATTGGTTAACCCAAAAGATAACACTAGGAACTCATAGTGACCATACCGGGTCCTGAATGTTGTCTTGGGTATGTCGCTGCTCTTTATCATGAGCTGATGATAGCTTGATCTAAGGTCTATTTTTGAAAATACCTTGGCACCCTGCAGTTGGTCAAATAAATCATCAATGCGTGGCAATGGATACCAGTTCTTAATGATTAGCTTATTTAATTCCCGGTAATCGATGCACATATGCAAGCTGCCATCCTTCTTCTTGACAAACAATACTGGGGCACCCCAAGGTGAAACACTGGGGCGAATAAACCCCTTTTCCAATAATTCCTACAACTGCATCTGCAACTCCTTCAGTTTGGCTGGTGCCATCCAGTATGGGGCTTTAGACACTGGAGCTGCTCCAGGAACCAAGTCTATAGCAAACTCCAACTCTCTATCAGGCGGTAAATGCATCAGATCATCTGGAAAGACATTGGGAAACTCTTTAACCACCTTTACCTCTTCTAGAGGTGTAATCCTTGCATCAACATCAAGTACCGATGCTAAGTAGCCTTGACATCCACTTTCCAACAATTTTACCGCTTGAAGGGCGGAGATGAGGACCTTTCTCACCCGTTTCATTTTATCTGCTCGGTATACTAATTCTCTTCCTTCATCATCTGTCATCCTAATCAGCTTTTCAGCACACATCACATTAGCTCGATGAGCCGACAACCAATCCATGCCCAGTATAACATCGAAATTCTGCATATTGAACTTAATGAGTTGTGCCTCCAATTTCTTCCCACTGATCTCCACTGGGCACGGCCCATACACCTCCTTCAACTGTGTAACTTTACCAGTAGGCATACTAACAATCATCCCATGATCTAGGGTCTTGGGTGGCATGCCAAGTTTCTCAGCAAATCTCTTAGATACGAATGAATGTGTAGCTCTTGAATCGAACAAAACATAGGCTGGTATGCCCGATATAGATAGGACACCTAGTGTAACAATGCATATAATTTCAGCAGGTCATCAATATTTAACATAAGGAAATTCTTAAATTTAAAATGTACCTGCTACCACTTCTGCGTTGGCCTCAGCTTCCTCAGCAGATAGGGCATACATCTTTCCCTGCGGTTGATTCCCCCGAGTTAAGGGAGGTCAGTACGCAGAGGGCTGACTGGAGGGCAAAGCTGGTCTGACCCGACAGTCTTTTGCATAGTGCCCATAGGAATGGCAGTTAAAGCAACGGATCTGAGACCCCGAAACTGGGGCGGGGCCCCTCTGCACTTGACCCCTTGAAGATGGAGGTCAGGGCGGCGTTGGAACTGTAGGTACTGCACTAGTGTTTGGGCGGAAGGATGTAGAGCCCAAACCACCAGCCGGTCAAGGAGGATAGCCAGATGGCCTATAAGGCTACCTATATGTAGGCCCAGAACTGTACGACCCACGGTATGTCTTGGAGGAGTTGCCCATATCCAGAAATAGATTTGTTCTCTTCCACAGTCCAGGTGTGAGGGACTGTTCTCCCTTCTGCTTATCCTCCATGGTCTTAGCCTTCTGCACAATCAGGCCATAGTCGGTCAAATCTAAGACCTCAAGTACAGACCCAATGGATGCCTTTAGGCCCTTCAGAAATCTTGCAGCCTTCTCTTCAGTTGTCCTCATATGCCTAGGGGCAAAATGGAACAAACTCTCAAACTGCTATTGGTACTCAAGGATAGTCTTACCTCCTTGAGTTAAGGCCATAAATTCCATCTCCTTGCGGTCTCTGAAGCTACGCGGGTAATGATTATCCAAGAACAACTCCTTGAACTGTTCCTAGGTGGGTTCCAGATGGGCGGCCAACAATATGGGCTTAGAGGCTTGCCACCAAGAGTTGGCCTCCTTCTTGAGTTGCAACCCCACACAAATGAGTTTATGTTCATCAGTGCACTCAATCACCTCAAATATTTTCTCCAGCTCTTGGATCCACTGGTCCGGTTCCAGAGGATCACTCCCCACCTTAGAGAATACAGGTGGTAAGTTCCTCTTGAATGACTCCATTACCTTTGACGTATTATTCGTCGGCTAGTAATTAGGAGCATAAGCTGGATAGTAAGGGTATGGAGGGTGCACCATATATGGGGGAATACTGAATGGCGGAATTGGAGGTGTACCTCCCACTTGTGGCCCCGTACCAGACCCTATAGGCGGGTCCTATGGAGTAAGTATCCGGGGAGGTTGACCTGTTTGAGAAAGGTCCAATTGTTGTTGAATAGCAGTCATAAATGCTTGCTGTTGCTGAAGCATTTATTGCTACAAAGCCTATTGTGATCGTTGAATTATGGTAGCAACATCCCCCGGAGTAATAACCGGTGGAGGGTTCGGAAGTGTAGTCATAGGTGGGTCCTCTTGTGCCCCACCCTGACCAAAGGTCTCTGGAGGTTGTGGAAGTGAGGTTTGCCCCATAGAGCGGGACCTTCTGGGATTCGATGGTCGACCGACCGGACAAGGACCTCGCGAGGTACCTCGTGCATTGCTACCGGATCTAGTACGTACCATCGTATCCCTGTACCTGGAACATATCATACACCACATTGGTTAAACACCATAGAATTGATATCGACACATAATTATAGGCCAACATGCAGGGTATATAGTGTATGATAGTTTGCAACTAACCGCAACTTAATTCCAAAAATACAGGGCTAGTGCTTTAGCAAGTATGACAATGGTCCCACTTGACTATAACATATTATTATAATAATAATAATTATTATTATTATATTAATAATAATAATTATTATTATTATTATTATTATTATATTAATAATAATAATAATAATTATTATTATTAATATATTAATAATAATAATTATTATTATTATATTAATAATAATAATAATAATAATCCTTTTTTTCAAGTTTTCTCTCAACCGGCGGGCTGCCATCGGCGGGTTGGTTGGGCCGTCGGTCGGCCCACCAGTCCAAATCTTTAACTGACGGGCTGACATCGGTGGGCTGGTTGGCTAGCCGGTCCTACCCGAGCGGGAAAAACGAATAGGGCTTTTAAGCCCCTATTCCTCTTGTTTCTCCCATCTTTCTCTCTCTCTCACTCTCTCTCTCTCAGGCAATTTTGGAGAGCTTCTTGACGCTTCCACTCGTGATCTCACTCAACGATCCGTCGGTTTTGGGACGATTCAACCCCTCTACTTACAAGTAAGTTCCTTCCTCATTTTCTTCTCAGAACTTGCATTTTGGGGGTAGAACTCATGAGTAGTCTTCAATCTCAATTCCTTTTTGTGTTTCTTTCCATAGAACAGTGATTTCATGTGAATGTGATGTTCTCTCTATGATTTGTTTCTAGTTTTAGGATTTACTTCCCACTTTTTGAGAGAAAACCCCAACCGTGCCCTAGTTTTCTCAAATTTGGGGATTTCTTCAATTTCTGCTATTTTCTTCCCAATTAATAACTTAAATGCAATGCCTTATGTTTGATTTGTACTTAACATGCTGTAGAGATCATAGAAAGTCCCTTATGTTTGAAATCCCATTTCTTCCCATGAAAATCCATCTTTTTGTGTTGGGTTTCATTGATTCTCTTTACATCCTTTCGTATTTGTGGACCTCAATAGCATATTAGTATATGTTTTTGCATATTCTTGATTGCACTACGATGGCATTTCAATCTTAGACCTGTAGCTTCAAGCTTTCCTCTATTGTGAGTCTTTTAAACTTTTTCTTAGATTGGACTTGCACCTTGAGAATTGGGTTTTTTTTTTCCATTCCTTAATTGTCATGCTTTATATGCCTCTTGTCACTTTTCTATTTTGCCATAACTTCTGTCTTGTCACTTACCATGCATTTCATCCATAGACTCTTATCATTCTTCACTTGTCACATTTTCTATTTTGCGAGAATTGGGTTTTGGGGCTCCCTCTTTTTGCTCACCCATCTATTTATTCCCTTTGTTACTCCTTTTTCCCTTACTCACCCTTTTTTCCTCTTTTCTTGCTAGGATGTCTTCTCGCAAAGGCAAAGAGCCCGCATCCTCTGGCACTCGGCGTAAGACCACCGCTTCTAAATGGAAGAGTACGGGGACTAGTTCTCCAGCCCCTCACACAAGGCGACCCGGACCTGCCCATTTGGATCCTTCCGACTACGATGAGGAACTCTTTCGCTGTTCAGAGGCAGCAACCAACTGGTAGGCCTTCCTGAAGAGGTCTGTAATGATGGAAAAGACTGTGGTAGTTGACGACTTCCATAAGATTCAGCTTCAGGAGAGGTTCACAGCACTGGGCTGGCAATCTATCCTCCACATAGACCGTCCGTGCTACGAGCAGTTGGTTCGTAGGTTCTACTACAACCTGGAGGTTTCCTACCAGTACGGAGAGTACGCGATAATTAGTATGGTGAAGGGGGTGGACATTCAGCTGACCGTGGACACCCTGGCTAGTATTTTAGGTATCTCTTCAGCTGGGCACCGTTTCTACAGTCCTTCCAAGAGTAAGCCCATGGGCCCGTTCATGAGTTTGGAGACGCCGTACCACATCTATGAGACCATCTGTGGCAGCAGTGAGCGTCTGGATTCCGAGACATCATTTTACCCAGAGGCTCGTGTGTTTGCCCGTTTGGTCCAGTTCAACTTGCTCCCCAGAGGAGGTCACCGGAACCAGGTGGGCTTCATGGCAGCCTTCTTAGCCTTCTACATGTATAAGGCTTTAGAGGGGGGTGATGAGCACTTGTGCTTGCCTTACGTCATCCTCAAGACCATGGAGCACCATACTTCTCACCCGAGGATGGAGGGTTTCCATATGGCAGGATCCTCACTAGGATCTTTGAGTTCTTCGGAGTGGACCTGAGTGGTGAGGAGGGGAAGACTCCAGTGGACAAGTTCGACAGGGGAAATCTATTGAGGATGGGTCTCCACACTCTTATGGATGTACCTCAGAGAGCAGGAGCTCAGAGAGGTAGGGACAGGAGGGCTGCCCCTAGGGAGGATGTTCCCATGGAGGAGGAGTCTAGTGAGGAGGATGAGGACTATGTTCCTCAGGGTGGGGAGGAGGATTTTGTGGACGAGGACATCGTTTAGGAGATACCTCAGGAGTCGAGAGGTGCTGATCCTGGCTTCACTAGAGCTGCAGGCCCACAGCAGAGAGCCCCACCACATGGGAGTGGTGCATATGATTTTGAGGGCATGATGTCTACTATGAGGGCTTTGAAGGACGGGCAAGATCAGATGTTAAGAAGACTGGAGGAGAGTGCTTCTAGGGAGGAACGCATCCTGGAGAGGCAGGCTACTTTGGAGAATTCCTTTCTCACACTGGGCCAGGACTTGGATACAACGGCCAATGCCATTTCAACAGATTTTGGCCGACTTCGGAGGGATGTACAACTGGTGAACTCAAGGTTTGACTACTACGACCATCAACTCAACGTTAACTCTAGACCTTAGGTGAACGGAGTAGTAGTATTGGACGATGACGATGATGATGATCAGTGATGACTTAGCTCGTCCACACCAGCTTCTCACCTGTTTCATTTTATTGATCTTATTGTATTTTTTTCTTTCTTTTCTCATTCTTTGTACTTTCTTTGTAACTGGACTTATTTGTGGGGTGATGTGTTTTGATGGTGGTTTGTGGTGAATTTATATATTTGAATACTTGTGTAGTTTAGTTGTGGTGTCTTTTGTTAATTATAATTATTGATGTATATATATCAGTTGTTTATCAGGTGTTTGTGTGAAAAATTTTTGGAAATCTCGTTTTGCGCCGTTATGCTGTCGAAATTTCGTTAAACTCATACTCGATGGGTTATGACATCAATTAATTAACCTTTCATTTTCTCTCACGCATGCCATGAATGCAATATCTGAATGCAACCATTTTTATTACTTTCTTTCTTTGGATTTTAACTCTTTAAAGTTTTTACATTAACCCAATCCCATTTCCTATTATAGACTCTATGGGGTCTAATGGTATGCTGTGAGTGGAATAGAGCATCACGCTCTGATACCACCGTTGTCACACCCCGTTCACATAGAACCGGACCGGTGACCAGGTTAACAACGGTTAACCCAACCCTACCAGGACCATCTGATACAGTATCCAACCACATCATACACAACTAAGAAAGTGTTCATCAGTTCAGCAGAAGGCTTAAATTTACCTGTAAATATTCCCATTATACTTGATACCCAAATTATAATACATAGTTAAGAACATGTGGGCCTGCAGGCATGATATTTACACAAAAGAATACAATTTACATATCAAGTACAAAAAAGGGATCATCGAAAACACAAAGGGTACAGCTCATCTCGGTATCAAAAGTAGAGCTCAGCTCGGCATCAAAGGTAAAGCCCAGCTCGGTATCAAAAGGTAGAGCTCAGCTCAGTATCAGAAGAAGAGCTCAGCTCGATATCAACAGTTAGGCTCAGCTCGGCATCAGAGCTGCAGTCCTGTAGCATAGCCCTCGCACGAGCAATCCGTGTCATGCTCTAATTCCTCGGGGACCCACCAATCCTCTTCAGGGAATTCAGTTATGGGGCCCGACCCATACTCTTCAGGTTGATGACCTACAAAATCATCTAAAAGAGGTGCACACGTGGGATGAGCTCACTAGCTCAGTAAGTGAAAAGAAAGACCACACAACAGTCTATACAACAAATCACAACCATATGCACTATATGCTATGCAATTCATTTTTAATCATATCCACCTAAACAACATTACTAAGTCTTTGGTTTAGTGCTACTACAACCACAGTGCGCGTATACTCCGGGTACGAGCCACGAACTCCATCCCGCGATACGCCCATAGGGCTGTCGGAGAAGGCCCACCGTGAGTAGTCGAAAAAGTAAAACATGCTGACCACTGGCTCTCAACATAAAGTAAATGACAGAAATAAAGGTGCTGACTCCAGCAATTTAAAAGCAGTACGATTGGCCCTCTTGAATATACCACCGGGGTTGCCGACTGTCCTAATGACCAACCGGGCGTATGTCTAACCGCCACAGTGACCTGACAACCTCGACCACTGCTTCCCCCTAAATGGTAACCCAACACCTCAACCCCTTTGGGAAGGGTCGTAGCACCGGAAGGTGATAATCCTACACCGCATGCTCCTATATGACATAGTACGATTGCATAGTGCCTCTGCGTCCCATTCCACGAGCCACCAATGCACTCGTTTCCAAGCCGACTATGGCATCTAGTCTATTAATGCATTTTGCATAATGATGTCAACATTCATCTCATAAGCACATCATCATTTAACATTGAGAAAATAATCACAACACACATGGAATAAGATAATGTGAGGATGGCTAAGCTACATAGAATTTTTATGATGACATGGCTAATCTAGATACAATGGAATGATGCACAAAAAGCCTTAAAATAAGGCGAAACGTCCTCTCCCCACTTACCTGTAGTGTACAAGGACTCACGCTTAGTACGAGTGAGATCCGGTGCGAGAAACGTAAGATTTGATGAACCTATCATAAGTGACCGGGGTTAGTATTTCACCACCTTAGGATCAAAATTAACACGATCCAATGACAAAATCATATTTATAATCCTAAAATAAAGTCGCACGTCCATTTTGGGTCCGTTCGGACGTAAAAATCACGTTGGGAGCCTCTCGGGTGGGTCGAACAGCCCACCTGTCATGACCCACCAGTCAGACCCACCGGTCGTGATAGACGGGTAGGTCGGTCCACCGGTTGGCCCACCGATTGGGCCTACCGGTTGGCCCTGAGGGTTTGCCCTCTCAGGCCGGTGCCCTCAGGCGGGCCATTTGGCCCACCGGTCTTGGCCCACCGGTCTTGGCTGGAAAATGCCGTTTTAGCCTGAAACCTTCCCCAACCTTTGGTGAATCAAATGGGGCTCTTCCCAACCCATTCTCCACACATTCAAGGTCTCACAAGATGGTTCTAACCTAGATCTAGGTTAGATTTAAGGGATGGAAATCCATCTTACCTTCTTTGCTCAAGAACTCCTTCAAACCCCAAAATCACTTCAAATCACCAATGCTTTTGCCAACCTTGTAAGCACTTCTTCAAATCCTTCAAAATCAACACATAGATCATCTATTAGACCTTAGATTCATCATCTCAAGGGGGATTTACAAGACCTCAAGAAACTCTACCCAGATCAAGGGTTTTACTTGGGTATGGTGAAAGTTTAAGAAACCTAGCCTTTGCTCACCTCTAAGCGTAGATCTCGTATTGGAGATCACTCTTCCGGCGTCGGAATGGGAAGATCAAACCTCGACACTGCTGAAATACATCCCTTCTTCCTCTTCCTTCTCTTTTCCTCTTCTTTCCCTTCTTTTCTCTCTCCTCTTTACTCTTCTCACCAAACGTCCGAGTGTCATAAATGAGAAAATGGAAAACCCATAAATGCTATTTATACTTTCTAAAATAACTAAGTAACCAAATGGGTGGGTCACTCAGGTGGGCGGATGCGCCCACCTGTGACCGCCCACCTGAGAGCCGAAAATTGGCCAACAAGTGGGATTTTAATGGGATTCGACTCTCGGCACGAATCACCCTCTTGGCATAAAGTATATTATACGTATGCGCTTTAGAATACGATTACATACCTGCTTTATCCGTATATGGCCTTATGATATGTGTATGTACACGGCTTGGGTACCCCCGTCTCCTCTGGCACTGACTTGGACTTGTCTAACCAGCCGGTGTTCAAGGTCACCCTTGCCATCATAGTCCATAAGGAACCCGCCTTAACTCTCTCCGGTTTGGGTCCTGCATGGTTAAACTGGGTCAACCGTGTAATCAGACCGGGTTTTAGAACTAGGGTATTACAATTTGGTTAGAGAGGAGTTTCACCTACCCATCCAAATGTTCAATGGGGGACCTATTCCAGGGTCCCTTCTCCTAGGGTAGTGATTGAAGATTAGGAAAAAGTGTTTGTGGCACACATCCGAATGGAACGTCCAGAGACTAAGAGAGAAAGAAAAGTTAGGGAGCAATTGTAGAAATTGGAAAGTATGCTCTGAACAGTAAAGAGTTCAGAAAGCCAAACAGTGGATTTTGATGAAATGATTTTCTTTTCCGGGGCAAGGATCCCCGAGAAGTTCAAATGGCAGACTGATAGATTCGATGGGTCAGGGGACCCCAAGGCTCATCTCAAAGTCTTTCTCAGCATCGCCAAGTCATGACAACTTGCAGACAACTAGATGAGGCAAGCCTTCATATTAATCCTATTAGGACCAGCCCTAAGGTCGCTCACCCAGTTGGAGTCTTCCCAAACTTAGAATTGGACAACAGTGGTGAAAGCCTTCACCAAGCAGTACTCATATAGCAATGAAGTGGATGTGAAGCATCAGGAGCTTGAGATGTTGAGACAATAGCCTAAAGAAGGATTCATTACCTTCTTGATGAGGTTTAGGGACAAGGCCACCAAGATGGCAGATCGACCTTCAGAAGCAAAGCAAGTAGAAATGTTGATTGAAAACTTGTCAAAGCCTTATTATGATGTCCTTTACTATCAACATCTACAAAATTTTGATGCCTTGATAGCCACCGGTACACCTGTGGAAAACAAAATCCTAAGGGAAGCCCAGCATCAAGGATCCTCCCAAGATGTAGGAAAGAACACCAGAGTTGGATGGGGAAAGGGTCTCGAAACAAACATGGTACGCATGGTCAAACAGTCAGTCTCACCTGTCACCTCTTCACAACCATTCGTGATACCAGCAGATGCCCCTACTTAGAAGGCTTCTCGCCCAAGGACACAGTTCACTAATTTGGGAATTCTCATGACAGTAGTATATGAAAAGCTAAAGAAGTAAGGATTGCTAGGGATAGTGACTCCAAGAGTAATCAGTAACCCTCCCCATCTTGGTATAGAGATCATGAATATTGTGCTTACCACACTCAGAAGGGGCACAACACTGAAAGATGCTTGGGTCTTCAACATGCAATTCAGGACTTGGTAGACAATAGGACTAATAAAGTCAAGGTCAAGCAATCTTCTAATGCCAATACCAACCCACTCCTAGACCATGGAACCATCAATCTTTTGGCAACAATAAGTGACTGGAAAAATTGGGACCCTCGGTTCTATGATCCAACCCATTTTATTAAGGATGCCAAGAAATATCAAGAGGAGAGGTGTGTTGAGTGGAGAAACATGTTCTTTCTTGTGCAGAAATTGTCTCTTCCTCCGAAATCGGTAGGGCACGTCAATGTTCTCATTAAGGATGCTTGTCAAAAGGAGTGCAACTCCTTCCGAAGGGCTATTCATATGTATCAGTTGGATAAGAAATTTTGTCAGCTCCTGTTCTATGATCATGTGAACAACCTAGACAAAGAGATAATAAAGAGTGATCCCACTCAGTTGATCACACCTAGAGCTCGGAAGAATCACATGAATGTCTGCACTTATAGGAGAGCTATAAGTCGAAGGGTTAAGGCTATAAAAACTCCCAAAAGAGAAGAATCCTTGGAGGAGAAGCCAGAAGATCAGGTATCCGCTATCCCTCCTTCATCATCAACAAGGGGATCCACCGTACCATACCTCCAACCTTCACCATATTACCAACCTCCACCATATTACCAATCTCCACCACATTATCATCCTCCACCATATCATCGACCTTCACCATATTATCAAGGAGAAGGAATTTGCTCATCTTATCACCCCCAATCTTCATGTTCTACCTCTCACATAATACCATCCCTCTTTGTATCCCTCATCACCTTCATATCAGACACATTCCCAAGGATCGATGGATAATCCAAAGGAAGGATGGATTGGTTGATACAGTTGGAAAGATATGCTCAACTTACCGGATTCACCAAAGATGACTTCGTCAACGGGTTCAGTGAATGTCTTAGGGGAAGACCAAGATAATGATCCTACTTCTATGATTCAGCCCACTGTGCCTTAGAAAGATAATCCAAAGACAATTGAAGAAGTCACTGATGATCTCCTCAGAGTAGTAATGGCATTGGCACTGGGAGAACGAATTAAACAGCACATCTCCCTAATCCATATAGGGAGTGACACAGAGGATAATGACAAGGATGAGAGCGAAGATGAGAATGACAGAGATGACTCTGAGTCTCAAGGTGATGATGAGTACCTGAACTGGGATGACTACTAGGGGCCTTGGGATAATAATAATAAAGATGATGAATCAGGGTACTATTCACCGAGAGATCTGGGAGGATATTCAGTATATGCAATTGGTGAGGATGACCCGATGGTTGATCCCACAGATGTTATTCAGTCAGCATTCACAATTCACATGGAAGGGGAAGATCCAACTTCAGATTCAGAAGATAGTGAAGGAAATAAGATCACTTTTGAAGTTAAAGGAATTCCTATAGCAGAACACATGGCTTATGTCTATAATCATTTGATTGACATCAAACTCAAGGTTGATGAGTTTGAACAAATGTTAGGTGAAGTAGCCATCAGTGAACAATGCTATATCGAGCAGTTGAGAATCCTTGAAAAAATAGGGGGACATGCCACACTTGTAGAAATGGTGGATATAGCAGTTGCACGGCTTTCCAATGCAGTCAAGAAGGTGTGAGCCAGGGCCCTTGACATTTGTGGAGGACCTTCACTTCCCACCCCAAGTAAGGAAGAAGAATCAAAGGAAGAGGATGATCCTATAGTAGGAATCATTACCAAAACAAATAGTGATGATGAAGAGTGTAATCCTACAGAGATCATCATGAAGAAACCTTCCAATGTGATGGAAACTTGAAGTGGAAGAGACTACAAGGGCAATGCCCTAGCCGTAGAACAGTCAAGGACTAATGAAGCAGGAACCAGTAGCTTGATGAAAGAACCGGAGAATCTAGTCTTGGCTCAGCTTAAGAAGTCCCAAGCTAATATCTTGATTTGGGGATTGTTGATGGCCTCCCCCACACACCGTGTAGCAGTCTTGAAGTCTCTCACCAATGTGCAAGTGCCATTCGGGATAGATCCGGTGCATCTCTCACACATAGTAGGGGCAACTTATACGGTAGAGTTATTGATGTTCTCGGACTCTTGACATGGTGGTTCCCAAGATTCTCATTGACAATGGGTCTACTTTAAATGTTCTACCCTTGAGATTGGAAAAGAGTATTTGCATCAAATTGGAAGAGATGAGGTTGTCAAACCAAACCATATAGGCATATGACAACACCAAGAGGAAAATCCTTGGCATCCTCACCATCGCAGTATTGATTGGCCTAGTGAAGTTTGATATTGATTTCCAGATCATTAATACACCAACATCTTTCAACATGCTCTTGGGAAGGCCTTGGTTACATCAGACGAAGGTAGTATCCTCTAGTCTCCATTGGAAAATGAAATTCATTCATGATGGGAAGGTGATTATAGTAGCCGAGGATCCCAATGTGGTGAACACCTTAGCCAATATTGAAAATGGAGAAGAACAAGACTAGGAAGTTCAACTTAGTGGTTTTGAAATAGAGAAAACTTGTGAAACACTCGCCAAGGAATTTCCAGATGAAAATATTCTGGCTAACTATGAAGCTATATGGAGGCCTTTGGTGAATCAGATGATGAGGAACATGTAATACTTTTCAGGGATGGGATTAGGAAAGTATCATCAGGGTGTTTCAAAATTACCTACTCTGGTGGTTAGCAAAGGAAGGAGTGGTCTTGGATACATTCCTCAACCCCCCGGACCAAGGAGCAAGAATGGCAACAAAGGGCAGAAGGTACTAAGGATGACTAGGAAAATATTTGCCTCTTACTACCCCACTCTCAATGGATACTTTGTAAGGGAAGGAGAACCTTTTCCTTTTTGCAGAAATGTTAAACCGTGGTTTGATGAAACTGCAGCAAAGATGCAACCAAGATTTGAAGTATTCTTTCAAGATGAGTTCAACTAGATAACTCATAAGGTAGCACAATAGCAAATGCTAGTCAAAGAAAGTGATCAAGACAATTGCATCACCAGAATAGCAGAAATTGCACTGATTGAGAATGGGTCTTCCTCTAGTAACCTTACAACATTGATCCAATCAAAAGAGGCACCAAGTCCTCGCGTCCTCCTAAAAAGAGAATGGGAAAAGAAGATAAGGCTCACTTAGAGTTTACAACTTCCCATTGATTTGAAAAGCTACATTCGCTCCTCCTACAAGAACCAAGAGCCCAAGAGTTGCATAAGCTCAAGCCTAGGCATTTCAGAGGAAGAAGTGTATATGCGAAGCAAAGAAGAGCACAAAGAATGATGGTTTGTATGTACTGTGCCCGAATCAACTGCAACGGAAAGGTCCATGAGGGTGGTCAAGGATGTGACCGAGGAACCGGGATGGCCTCCATTGATAGGCTTGAAAAGATGGATTTTATAGAAAAAAGACTGAGCAGTCTCCACCAATCCTCACCTCTCAGAAAGTTCAACTTCCGAGAACACGAGGTTGATCAATTGGTATTTGTGAAGAAGCAGGCACCTATCCTGAAGAACCATTGCACCATTGAAGAAATAGCAGCAACTTTCTCAGAAGGAGATGGAGGCCCTTTGCCACATCTCCTCATCCACAGAGCCATCGAGCCGCTCCTGAACTGGACTTGCATCGGGGATAACTTCAAGTTTACTCATGCTACCAAGTCAACTAGCCTGAAGACCATTGATAAAAGCATCATATCAGTTATTGGGTCTATAGTTGAGTCAGTTGTTGAGTCTTCTATTTATGATTATGAGTCGACCTTCCCTCTCAGGGAAAGTCTAGAGTCCATGTATGTCGAGTCTGTTACTCCTATTTTCATGAATGAAATTTTTTATTTTGAGTATGACTTGCCTCCTTTTTTTGATGATGATCTTAATAAATATCAAGGGTTAATAAAACAATACAAACCAAAGAAGGCCCAACCCATCTGTGAGGATACCCAGGTTATTAATCTAGGAACCGACTAATGCCTTCGAAAGGTAAAAATTGGGACCACCCTAGACAATGAAGAAATAGAACATATGATTAGTCTTCTGAAGGAATTCACCGAAGTCTTTTCTTGGTCGTATAAGGATATGTCCGATATAGACCCCGATATCATGCAACATCGATTGTCGACCTACCCTAGGGAAAAACTGGTATAGTAGAAGCTCCAAAGAATGCGACCAGAATGGAGTGAGAAGATTAGAGAAGAAGTTGTGAAGTAGTGGAATGCAGGGTTTCTACAAGTGGTAAAGTACCCCCAATGGTTGGCCAACATAGTGCCAGTAACAAAGAAAGATGGCAAGGTACCAATGTGCGTAGACTTTCGAGAACTTAACAAGATAAGCCCTAAAGATGACTTCCCATTACCTCACATTGATGTATTGGTGGACAACACGGTGGGGCATGCCTTGTTATCATTTATGGATGGATTCTCGAGATACAATCAAGTGAGCATGCACCCAGAGGATCATAAGAAGACAGGCTTCACCACTCCATGGGGAACCTATTATTACAAGGTGATGCCTTTCGGGCTAAAAAATGCAGGGACGACTTATCAGAGAGCAGCTACGGCCATATTGCACGACATGATGAACAAATTTGTGGAACACATGATAGTGCAGTCAAAAGATTACAGGGGCATATTCCCACACTAAGACGATTCTTTGAAAGAATTAAGAAGTATCAGCTAAAGTTGAATCCTCAGAAGTGTGTATTCAGGGTGACAACAGGAAAATTTTTAGGGTTCTTGGTGAGTGAAAGAGGCATTGAAGTCGACCCTATCAAGATCATAAAAATTCAGGAGATGCCCAGACCTCGGACTGAAAAGCAGATACAAGGACTTTTAGGTCACATCCTATATATCAGTAGTTTCATAACACAATTAACTATAATCTGCGAACTAATCTTCAAGCTACTGAAGAAGGATCAGCCCACGGAATGGAATGACCAATGCCAGCAAGATTTTGATAAGATCAAAGGATACCTCATGAACCCACCAGTATTGACACCATAGGTGGAAGGAGAACCACTTCTGTTATAGTTATCAGTGGGAGAATATTCCATAGGCTCATTGCTAGCACAAAAAGAGACAGAAAAGGGGGCAGAGCATGCCATATACTAACTCAGCAAGAAGTTTCTGGAGTATGAGATGTGGTACACATCTTTGGAAAAAACTTGTGCTGCACTGATTTGGACAATGAAAGGCTGCGGCACTACATGGTGGCCTATCCAATGCATTTGATCTCAAGAATGGATCCAATCATATACCTCTTCAAGAAACCATCTCTAATAGGAGGGATGGCTTGGTGGTTGCTTTTGCTATCAGAGTTTGACATCACCTATGTTACTCAGAAATCCGTCAAGGGGCAAGCTATGGCTGATCATTTGGTTACTCACCCAACAGAAGATGGAAGAGCCTTGGACGATGCTTTTCCCAATGAAGGAATCATAGAAATAGAGGAAGAAGACGTGGCTAATGAATGGCAATTGTTCTTTGATGGAGCAGCTAATCAAAAGGGTTGTGTTGCGAGAATATTGCTTGTCACTCCTGATGGCCTTTATTTTCCTTCATAATTCTGCCTTGACTTTCCCTATACCAACAATATTGCTAAATATGAAGCTTGTGCATTGGGACTAGAAACAACCTTAACTATTGGAGTGAAAAGGATTAAAGTGTATGGAGATTCATCCATTGTCATTTGTCAAATACAAGGAAAGTGAAAGACCATAGATGAAAAGCTAAAGCCGTATCAAGAACATCTAGAAGAGGTGATCAAACACTTTGAGAAGATCTAGTTCGAATACTTCCAGGGAGATAACAATAGGTTTGCTGATGCCCTTACAACCTTGGCATCCATGGTATAATGCAACCCTATGGCTAGGGTCCGACCATTCTTGGTAAAACAAAGAAGCAAGCCCATTTATTAGAATTTGGTGAACTCTCTCATTGTGGATGGTTGGTCTTGGTTTGCTCACATAGTGTATTTCATCAGAGAAAGGAAGTACCCGAGTGGAGTAACTGATAGAGAGAAGAAATTTCTAAGGAGATATGCCACCTAATTTATTCTTCAAGAGGATTTGTTATATAAGAGATCCTATGACGGAATACAATTGTTTTGTGTGGATGAGGAGCAAGCAGCAATGATTATAGAGGAAATCTATCAAGGACTTTGTGGACCTCATATGAATGCCAAGATGCTAGCTAAGAATATTCTCAAGCTAGGATACTATCGGAACACAATGGAAGCAAACTGCGTGAGCTTTGTCAAGAAATGTCACCAATGTCAAATATTTGCCAATATCATGTATATCCCACCAACAGAATTGCACTCACTCAGTTCTCCTTGGCCATTCTCCACTTAGGGCATCGATATCATAAGGAAGGTCAACCCTAAGGCATTCAATGGTCACGAGTTTATCTTGGTAACCATTGATTATTTTACCAAGTGGGTAGAAGCTCAATCATATGCAGTCCTCACATCTGCTATGGTACCAAAGTTTATCCAAGAAAACATCAATTGCCAGTATGGAGTGTCTCAAGAGCTAATATTGGATCAAGGATCCCATTTCTGGGGCAAAACTGATAAAATCTATACAAAGTTCGGTATCAAAAGGCATCGCTCTACCACTTACAGGCCGTAGACCAATGGGGCAGTAGAAGTAGCTAACAAGAACATCAAGGTGATCTTATAAAAAATGGCTGAAACATACAAGGATTGGGTGGATAAGTTACTCCTTGCCTTATGGGCATATCAGACTTTTGTACGATCCTCGACAGGGACAACTCCTTTTTCTTTGGTATATGGGGTTGAGGCAGTTATACCCGTAGAAATCTTAGTACCATCCTTAAGGGTGCTTCTTGATAATCAGTTGCCTGAAGGAGAATGGGTGAAGGCCAGACACGATGAGCTTAACTTTCTTGATGAAAGGCATATAAATGTCATAGATAACCTAAAGAAATATCAACTGAGAATGGCAAGGGCCTTTAACAAGAATGTGAAGCCCCGTCATGTAGAGGAAGGTGAACTTGTTCTTTGAGAACAAAAAGGCCCAATTCATGACCCAAGAGGGAAATGCAGGCCCAACTGGAGTGGCCCATTCACTGTCAAAGAGATTCTACCAGGCAAGGCTTTGAAACTCATAAACCACAACGGCGAAGAAATACCCAGACTGGTCAACATGGATCAACTTAAGAAATATTATGTCTAATAGGGTGAATAGCCTAAACTACGTCAGACTTGACATGTGTAAGTATGGTCTCAACAATCTCAAGGCAATAAATTGGTTCCTAAATTAATAATCAAGGTACCTAAAAAGATCATCATAGTTTGTGTCCCCCAAGAATTGTCATTTGGCATGCAAGGCCATTAGGTATTGTCATTCACCTATGGTCCTCTAAATTCTTATCCAGAATTCCATCCCTCAAAAGTTACCACCCGACACTAGTATGTCAAGGCTAGTTCACTTCCCACCCTAGATTAGTCAAAAAAAGAAAGAGAACTTGATGCAACAATGGTAAAGGTTCGGTTGTGTTAATAGCTAATGAGTGATACTTTGAAAAATCATCACATCTCTTCTTTGTTTGTGATGGTTTCAGGAAAAGTCATGGACTCTTTAGATGAGACATTGAGGAAGTGGACTTTGGATATAAGCATAGTGGCAACAGGTCTGGTAGAAGCTACAAGTATGTTAATGCTCAGCTGGATTGGGTGCATTGAGCTACACCACAATCTACTCTGACTAGTGCCTCAACACTGGGATGCTGATCTTCATGTATTTCAATTTGGGTTGGTAGAGACCTGTCCAACTCTTGAAGAATTCAAAGTTTATATGTTATCTCCACGGAAGGGTAAGTTGGTTCAACCATCTTTGAAGAAAGACCACTCAGAGGAAATTCAGGACTTTTTCAAATGGGAAAAGGAGGAAATAAAGCAATTTATGAGATATGGAAAGATTGACATTCTAAAGGTGGCCAGGATCTTCATTCAATACCTACCACTAAGAGGAATCCATCAATAGAGATCAAAGATGCTTACCTTTTGTGCATGATAGCCCACTATGTTCTCCAAACTCCAAGACGAGGTGCACCACTGGTTCTAATAGTGGGGGTAAAGCAATTGAAGAAAGGAGGAGATATCATTCCTACAGTCCTTGCAGAGAAATTCAAAGGACTTGATTACATGAGCCATAGTCGTAGATTTGGACTTGATCATTATCACAAAAGTCCCGCCATTTTCCAACTCTGGCTACTTGCTAAGCTGAAGCTAATCAGGCCATTAAATAGAGGTTAACTTGGAACCTTGCAGAGACATTCAAACTCATTGTTGATTGGGAGGAGTACCTAGAAGGAAGAACTACAAAGGACATTGCATGGAGATGTCCAGGGAAGCCATAGGAAGATTTTCTGATGAAGACCCCCGGATGCAATTATATCAGGTTGATGAGATTGACTCATAAGTCTTTTTACTTGCCCATTTACATCAGCCAAAAATACGGGCTTGAGGCGGTGGACCCAGAGGAATTAGTAAACTTTTACCCACCCCAAGAACTATCTCCCCACCTTGTTACCTACCTATCCTGTCTATGGTAGGAAAGTTATTTTCATGTAATTCACTTGGTCGTAGAATGAAGGAATAGTTGGATTTTCATGCTATCCGAATTATTCTAATGAAGACTTAAGTTATGGAATTGATTATGCCAAAAAAAAAAATTCCAAACCAAAAAGAGATTTTCTTTGTGCCAAAGATAGGTTTCCATTCATAAGATGCCAAAAAAAAAAAGTAATAATAAACAACATGGGGGGAAAATATGCATATGTTTGTATTTACAGAAATGTAGAAATAAATCCCTAGAAGTCAAGATCCTCACCGGAACTATGCTCCTCGTCTGAATCATGCTCATGGAAAGTGGGAAGGCTGGTAGATGCCAATCTTGAACTCTCTGGCCTCCATGTAAGATCCTCAATATGCTTAGCAAGCACGCATTCTCCTGACGATAAGAGCTGACATGTCTCTTCAGGGCATCGTTCTCCCTCTCCTGGGGGAACATATGGAATGATCAGGAAAAGAAGCAATAAAAGAGGAAAGAGATTAAGAGTGGGAGAATACCTTGTTGACCACGACCTTGGATAAACTCTGATGCATCCTCCTGAGCTCAGTATAGAGCTCTGGAGACACTTGAGAAAGAGCATGTCAGTCAAAAGGATTCAAGAACCAATCAAATAAGAGGTGTCTTGATACTCACATAGTCATATGGGATAGGAAGTCCAAGGGAGGCGTCTCTGTCCACTCTATGCTCCAAGAGCTAAGGAATACCCAAACGGGTTGCATTGGGATAAGACCAACCGGGGAAACTACTGATGGGACTGATAGCCTTCCAGAGAGGTCCCCTCACAATGATAGAAGACTCAATCTGAGATGAGGTAGCGCACTTGTTTGTGACCGAGTAGGAGGGGGGTCCACATGTCGTGCCCTCCATTGAAAAAACATTAATCAAAAGAAAAAGAAGAATTTGAAATATGGAAAAAATGCTCAAGAGAGGAAACATGATAGTGGCCCCCTAGGACCAAAAGGAGCACAGACTGTCTCCTCCTCGAGAAAGGCCTCATAGTTTCTACTCGGATCTAAGAGGGAATCATCCCACACCCCTTTGGCCCATACCTCTATATGACTCTCGGGGATACTCTTCGGGTTATGCATAGTCGATGGAGGATATCAGGGAGGAGAGTGCACTGCAGGATCGGACCACTGAGGAGTGACATGCTCCCCCAGATACTAGGCATGGCCCCAGATGCCCCTGAATAGCCCACGGCTCTCTGTCAAGTGCTTGGCTCGAGCGAACTCATCAAGGTTATAGAAGTGGAGATCTCAGAATGGCCTCCAATTGTCCTTCAAAGTTAAGAAGCAGTGAGTACAGCACAAGGCAAAGGAAAATTTGACACCAAATATGACTTACCTCTGTGAGACTGTCCAGAAGAGAGCAGGTTGTAGTCCTAGGAGGATAGCATCAGTTCCTCAACACCCAACTATCTCCCCATCTATTAGCCATGGGAAAGGGCGAGCTCCGAGGATCCTTTAGCATGGGGGCTAGGATCTCTAAGTGGTCATAACACCAAGGCTGAATTGAAATATCAAAATAAGGATGTGCAAGCAATAAAAAAAAAAAAGAAATGCAAAGTCACCTAGAGAATGTAGCCTACCCCCTTGAGGCCCCAATTCCCATATGCTAACAGATCTAGTGTCTGCAGAAGGTATACGTAGGCAGCCCCACCCCAATCCCACAAATTGACCTCCTGAATATTTTGGAAGAGGGCCACCATACGGATGTCCACTCCACCCTAGAGGTCACCGAAAAGACATTGTGCCATAGCAAATAGCAAGAAGGAGCGAGTTATCTGTGCGAGGTTACCTGAGTTCACCCTTAGATCCTTTCTCATCCAGCGGCCACTAATCATACCTAGATGGACATGCGTCTGATCCCTCGCAATCTCAACACCCGTCATGTCTGTGAAATCCTACACTGGCAAAGTCTCAGGAAGAGACAGGGGCTTCCCTCCGAAAGGTATGCGAGTCATAGCATAGAAGCACAAAGGTGTGATGGTGATTTCTCTAGTAGGGAGGTAAAGAGAATGGGTGCTCGGCCACCACCACTCTACCAAGGCTCCTGCCAATGCCGAGCTAAATTTCTTGGTCTCCAACAAGGCCAAGCGATGCAGGTAAGTAGAATCTACTTGCCCCTTTTACCCTATGAGGAAGCATTTCGTACCATTCCCGGACTATGTTTGGGTGGCCATACCTGGCCAATGTGGGAGGTACTCCCTCATTGTGCTCCTAAAATAAATGCAAAAATGAATAAAAAATAAATAAATAAATTTGTATAACTAAAAATAAAAAAATATATAAATGAATAAAGGAAAGGACTTACCCATGTGCCCCCATGTAGAGTTTTATATATGGTCCCGAGTCCTGTGAAGTGTCTGCCCGACATACCAGTCTATGGGACTGTCGTCCCCCTGAGAGGATGTACTGCATCTCTCTCTACCACCTAGCCGGATCTCTCCTGGAGTCCTCCTCTTTCTTCTTTTGGCTAGATTTATCAAAAATTATAAAGAACCCCAAGATGTTTCATAATTTACAAAGAGGCTTGGAAAGACTTCAAATTCTCCAAATGGCCCCCTCCTCAAGAACTATGAAGATCTTCAAGAAGAAGATGAAGAACTTCAAGAAAAACTTGAAGATCTTCAAAGAAATTTGAGAAAACCCGAAGAAATGCTAAAAACTTTGAATCTTCGAAAAAACTCAAGAACCAGAGCTCACTCGCTCACGAATTGTTTCAAACTCAAGAAAATCGGATTAGTGAGTGAACAGGAGTGGGGGACCATTTTATGGTTAAAAATTTCATTCTCTTCCCGCTCCCAAAAAAATTGAGATTCTAATTCTAAGGTGCAATTCAAGAGTTCTTACTACAAAAACAAATTTCAAAGTAATTTCTTGTGGTAGGTAAAAATTATGTCACATGAAAATGGGAAAGTGAAATCTACTTAGTAGATAAACCACATGGAAATGGGAAAGTGAAATCTAATTGGTAAATAAAATCACATGAAAGTGGAAGATGAAATTGGTAGATGAAAATAAAAGCAAAAATCAAAATTCAAAATTTGTGAGGTAGATGAAAATTATCTCACAATGAATCAAGATTCCAAATCAAAAGTCAGGATTCAAGATTCCAAATCAAGATTTCAAATCAAAACCAAAAATCAAGAGTCAAAATTCAAGATTCCAAATCAAAAGCCAAATTTCAATATTCAAATGACCTAAATTTAAAGTTCCAATCTCATGACTCAAATTCAAAAACTCCAATTAAGGAAAGAAAGAATCTCATTGACCCGGCCCCATGTGGCCCAATTTTATTGAACCGGCCCCAGGTGGCCCAATCTCATTGACTCGGCCACAGGTGGGCCAATCTGATTGACCAGGCCTCAGGTGGCCCAATCTCATTGAATCGACCCCAAGTGGCCCAATCTCTTTGAATCGGCCCTGAGTGGCCCAATATCATAGACCAAATCCCCTAAATTGGCACATGGAAGCCCAGCTAAGGAAAATCCAAGAATCAAACATTTTTACCTTTTGCATGATTAAAAAAGTAACAAATTTCTTTATTGTAATCAACGGCCCCAGATAGCCCAGATTGGTTCGAAAGGACCCATTTGGAGACTAGATAGCCCAGATTGGTTCAAGAAAGCCCATCTGGAGACCAGATTTTTGGTGTACAATGTCTTGTATTCAATCACAGTTTAACCCAGAGAGTACAGGTGCAGCGCCTCGACAGGCAGGACGACGATTTTGTACTTTCCAGATTAGGGTTTTTCTCTATATATTTGTAGTGAGGGTTTCTTTCTCTGTAATGCAAGCAATATTGAGAGGTGTGAGGGATGAGCATTGTAATCCTATTCTCCATTGATAGTGAAGCAGGATCTCATCTCACCAGGGATATAGGCAATCTTGTCGAACCTCATAAATCTATGTGCATTGCTTGTTCTTGTTTTTCCATTATCTTCTGCATCGTTTTAGGGTTGTGTTTCTACACAGATAGCCCAGAGTGGTTTGAAAGAACCCGTCTGAGACCAAATAGCCTAGATTGGTTTGAAAGAAGCCGTCTGGAGACCAAATAGCCCAAGTTGATTCGAAAGATCCAGCTCAGAGACCAGATATCCCCAGACTGACACATTAAAGCCTGACCTAGGAAAAGTTAAAGATCAAAGTACTAACATCTTTTGCAGGATTGGAAGAGCAGTGAATTTCTTTCCTACAATCGGTAGCCCAAGTAGGTCCTAAACTTTAAGAGATATTACCTGTTGTATTTTTAGTTTAGGGGACGCATGCTTTCCAGGTACGGCATCCATTTTGATTTGGGATTCACAACCCATATGTGGAGGTTTTCACATATTTTCTATACTTTTTAGTCTTATGTCACCGTGCAACCCATATGTGGGATTCACTGTGCTAACCTAGTCTAATGGGTGTGCTGACATTTTTACTATACAAGGCACATCCATCTATGCATTATGAGGCTTCCTAGACAATCCACAGTAGCCAAACATCCCACCAAGGATGTAGACACAACAAAGCAGAAATTGTGGGAAAAAAATACTTCCACCAACGGGCCAAGTAACCCGACTAATCGGTGGCCTCATTTTCTGGGTTTAAAAACTTTGGTCGAGAGCTTATTTCCTCTTTTCAATGTTACAAGTTGGGGAGAATTTTGCACTGGCTTGCTGCTCCAAACCTAGAACAGCCTTCAACAGTTATTCTCTCGCAATTCCCTCACCATACAAACCTCCAGGTAAGTATTATATGGTAAATTTCTCAATTTTTCTATAGAAACCCTCTTTTTCGGGATAAATAGTAACTTAGGGTAGCTTTCATTTTTTCTCTTCAATCCACCCATGCATGTTTCTTATTTTAGTTTTCTCTTTGTCCATTCATGTATCTACGCCATACAACTCATAGCAAAGTCACAACGGTTGCACAAGGACAAATGGGTCCAGAGGGTTATAATGCCATATAGTTCTGGTCGCGAATTGACCAAGAGAATTGGGACGAATTCTCAGTTAGGAAGGTAGATTTGAGAGACCAAATATGGCTGTTGATCTTCACTCCTTTGGAGTTCAAAGGAGATTTGAAGCCTTAGGTTGGGAGGCTATGTTGAAGCCCGAGGAGAAAGCATATCCCTACTTAGTGTGTTCTTTTTATTGCAACCCTTTGTGGTGAACACTTAGGGGATGGAGAGTACTGTATCACCAGTAGGGTCAAAGGAACTGACATCTCACTTACCACAGTAGAGTTTGGTTAGATCATTGGGGTCTCAAGTGAAGGTTACAAGGCTTATTGTGCCCCCAAGACTAGGTTTCAGTAATTCCTTACCGAGGATGAGCGTAATGATATGAGAAATGTGGTGGTAGGTGGGGATGAAGATTGGGCTCTATTTTCCAATTGGATGGAGTCACCAAAGATTCTTTGCAGGATAGTGCAATATAATCTCCTACCAATCCGCGGTCACCACAGTGAAGATAAACTTCTATAAGGTTTCACAGCTTTTTTTCTAATATTGGGGAGCAGATCAGCCTTCCCTATATCATGATGACGCACATGGTCTACTGTACCAACATCTCACTGAAGGGCATATATTCTATGGAAGGACAATGATCAAGATATTCTAACACTTTGGGATCAGTTTCACCAATGAACAGCTTAGCGGAGTGACTTCTATCCATTTGATCAAATGATCTTAGATAAGATGCATTTGGATTCATAGGCTGGTATGATGGGGAAGCACCAGCACTTGACCCACTTCAAAATCAGAATGAGGAGAAGCACCATGAGATGGAGGAGGACAATCAAAATGAAGAGAATGTGTCCGAATTAGATGAGAAATCGTAGCCTGAGAACACATAGGGAGAGAATGTGCACGGAACTGTACCACTTGTGGAGGTCCCTCAGGATACTTCTACATTACCTAGGGGTGCTATTCCTAAACTTGTAGGACACATTCCTTATAATTCTAAGACTTTTCCAACTCCACCTTCCTTTTATAATGTTTTCTATTTTCGTCCTTCCACTTCCACAAGTGAACTTAATATTCGGGAAGCAATGTCCAACATACAGACGAGTCTGTAGAGTATTTACTCTAGCTGATCGCATGAGCACAAAGTTCAATGCTATTAGAGACCGTGTGACCACCTTAGAGACTACCATGTAGGGATGGGAAAACTACTTAGGTGTTCTGCCAGAGTTCCTACCACAGTACAAGCCACAACCACCATCCTCTTCTCAGCAGAATTAGCAGTGCAGCTGGACTCTTTCTTTTGATAGCCCTACATTTTTTACATACCATATAGGGTGAGCTACACTAGCCCAGTAAGGGGTGACCAGGCAATCACACACATCCAATCATGATTCCAAATGCATGCTCATAGCCACAAACATTATCCATGAATGCTAAAATGCACATCGACATTATCCATTTTTAGATTAATATTCCTTCCTAGTTACTAAGTCTGAATATGGGTATAAGTGTTATAAGCAATGTAGGTGGTATCCTCTCCCTAGTACGTCAGGCTTCAAAGATACAAGCTAGTTGCAAGCAAGAGTTAACCAGTCCCAAAATGAACCTCGGTTCCCCAGCCGACCCCTAAATAGTAACTAAATAGCCATGCGTACAGTATATTGTACCATATTGTGCCCACCATGGATACAGTCTATCGTATCCCAGACATAATAGTCTTGTCAAATGTACCAAGGATTTGGAACTAGTCAATATATCAACCCTATTGGTAAGAGATTATAGGACTTGGTAATGATCCTAGCCCAATGCAAATCTACATATATACATATCAGCCAATAGTATCCAAACATCCATACCTCTGACCACTAGGTCCATGATACCAGAACACACCTTGACCACACCGTGCCCTAGATATTCAAAGCCATAGTCATAACCATACTATTGACTTTTGGGCCTATGGTACTGAAACACACCTCAGCCACACTGTGCCTCAGACCGTCAATACCACAGTTACAACCATGATCCACATCCACAGTATCCATAGTTCACATTTGCAATAAGATAAATATAAAATACAACCATAACATAGAACAGACCATTTCAACTACATACATAATAACAAAATATATAGAAACACTCTACAAAACAATTCAAAATCACCCACTCACCTCGATACCCGAATCCAATGGTTTTTCTCTATAGCAATTACAAACACCACAACCAAGGTCTATATATTATTCTAAATGTATGAATAGTAAAGGTGTAGAACCCAAGCTAATATATTCCAATTTCCATAGTTGGGTTTCCAGGTTAGGGAAGGTGGATCCCAAGTGTGCAGCTCTAAACGCAACTATCATTGGCTATAGAGGCAAGTCCTATGACATGTACATTGACCCAAATGTATGAACAACAAGAGTATTAAAACCCAGAAGTCAATTACAGCAAAAACTTCTCTAATTCTTACGCCAATTTCAAGACTTGGATGACAAACTACACACCTACAACTCTCGATTCAGTTGTAAGGGCCCACAAGGAGCACATGGGACTTGAAAATTCCTCTTTAACACATGTACAACATACTTACATGCATACTTTTAGTCCATGTGACTAAATTTACCTAAATTCCAAGCATACAAGCTAAATTCTCCATCCCTGGGTTACTTATCCTACACATTCAGCAAAAACCTGGCTGAAGGAGGGTACAAGGACCACAATCAACCTAAATCTTTTCCAATTAGCATTATTATAGCATGCTAGCAAAGATTATACAGTCCATGTGACTGAATTCTAGTCAATTTCCAAGCATGCAGTCCAAGGTTCTCAATTCTGGGGGACTTCATGGTTGGAACCTTGGCTGAAATTACTTCTACGTAATTAAATCTATTGTACATCAATTATAAAGGTAGAATTTTACCTTCTTAGTGTGTCTACAACACCAAGGAAGTATCAACTGCAGCAATACAGGGGCAGCATGCAACAGTAGCAATGTATAGTAGCAGCATGCAGCTTCTTCTTCTTCTCTTCTCCTTCTTCCTTCTCTTTTCTTTCTTCTCCTCTCGTCTCCTAACAAAATTTGTGTTGTAAATGAGAGAAATGAGAGATGAGTGAGCTTATATAGTGGTTAGAATTCCCCCACTAAGGCATGTTTGGCTCCCTATGTCCAAAACTGGCAATGGCATTAATCCTTAATGCTAGCATGTGGGCCCACCTGATCATTTACGAAGATGCCACATGACTAGGACTGGATGCCCTTTCAACCAATGTGAATGGCCTAGATATGCCCGCATGGTTGTGGGAACCACAGAGCATTAATGCATTTTGGGCTGCAGACAGTACCACCGGTAGGTGGCACCGACTGGTCAGTGGTCAGATAGGTGACCTGCCCATGTGTGTGACTTTCGGAACACCACCCTGACCTATCTCCTTCAGTGTTTGAGTCTAGTAAATAGGCAGAAGGTATGCCCACTATTCAACCTTCACTGGCTAACTGGGCAATCCATCTACCCTTAGTGTTTGCTATGTCCAAACACCCAAGGCACTCAGCCGAATTTTGATAAGGGGTATCACATCATTGCCAACTCATGGATGCTATTTTAGGATTTCTTGTCGATCAATATAAATAGGGCTTAGCTTCCAACTCAGAGTTGGTCTTTGATTTTTCCAGTTAGTAAAAATCGGTCTAATCCACCAACTCGAGGTTGGACTTTTGGGTTTTTCGCTGATTAGTACAGATTGGGCATAGTTGCCAACCAAAGGTTGGCTTTTATATTTGCATAATGCAGTGAAATGACGAGAGATTCCATTTATGTTGAATAAAAAAAGTAGCAGTTTAAACTTGAAACTGATACATAAAATGGAATAAATAATAAAATGACATAAAATAGATAATCATACAGTGCGCCTTTTGCTCCGAGCCATGTGCTCCCTGTTTGGGGTAGTCATAATGTACTGTGATGCAGCACATCAAGGATAACCCAGCACCTTTTTTCTCTTTGATAAAGTGAGCATGAGTCCTTCTAACAAGAGTGGCATTCTCCAAGTCCTTGTGTTTGAGTTTAAAAGTATGTTACTGCAAGCGTACGGTATATTGTAGCCAACGGGTCGATCACAAGGAGATTAGTCACTCTATCTTACCTACTCTAAGTATGGTAAGAGTGAACAAGGGATGGTTGATTTTAGATTATGGTCCTGAACATTGCATATAAACAAAAGAAAACAACCTAGACATTCAACATCTAAATTAAACAGTTCTAACATCGGATTACTTTAATTAGAGAAGTAAAATAAATGCTGAAAATAACAACTAAAAAAAAGAATCTGTAAATAATAAAGCTAAACTAACAAATAAAGAATTGAAATAGAAAGCAAGTAAGTACAGAAAAATTCTCAATACATCGGCCGAATTTATGGGAGAGGCACTACTGTAGGCATCACCTTCAATCATAGCACATAAGTGAATAAGAACATAAGGAAAAATAAATAAATAAATAAATAAATAATACTCATGAATAAAATATCAATCTTTGATGTGTAGGCTTAATATTGGAGAGAGGTGATAGGGGACACATCATCGTCAATTTGAGCTCTTACCAATTAAAGACCCCCAAACAATAGGCCAAACTTCTGAGGGAGGCATAGCCAAACACACCTCTTCAGTTTTAGCACTTATAAATTGAGGTCACACACACACACACACGCACTAAGTAGATAGTAATTCAAAATTTAATCTAGAAGAAAAATAAAAAAGCATAAAAATCCTAATTCCACTACTTGTATTTAAATAAAAATCTTAATTCTACTAATAAACTTTGTCATACCTTGATTATGTGTAAGCTGAATTGAAACTTGATTGATTTGGAGTGATGGTATTGGAACATAATTATTGATGAAGAACTTACTCCTTTTGAACTTGAAAACTCTTGATTCTTGTCACTTGAACCAATTTTGTCCTAGAACTAGAAAGTTTGAAAGCTAGAACTATGGATTGCACTAATTAAATTAACTAAACTATGAAATAAATTAACAAAGTAAACTAATAATTAAACAAACTAACAATTAAAAATTGAATTGCGTTATCATTAATCACTTGAATAAAAGCTTGAAGAAACATAAGGGGAGAGAGAAGAGAACTAAGCATAAACTAGGCAAAAAAAACTATAAAATAAACTAAGGGGAATAATCCTCCTAGGAGAGGGTGGAAGGGGATTTTATAGGACTTTGATCTTACCTCCTTCCTTCTACAAGTCTTCTTTAAGAAAATAAAGAAAATAAAGAAAATAAAATAAAATTCAATCTTGGTAAAAATTCTCATTCTTTGAGACATTGTGTGAGGAAAGAGAGAAACTATTTTCAAAATTAACAGATTCTATTCTTTCCTTGCAATATTAATTAATATCCTACAATCTTGACTAAATCAGAAAGAAATCTATGCATAGCCTCTTCAAGATCTTGTGAGGTGGCAAGGAGAGAGAATAATCTTCAAGATTGTGTAGGAGAGAGGATGTTGTACCAATGAGTGGGTTTCACCCCTACTGACTTTGGTTCAATGTGTGGGCTTCCTTTGGACAAGTTAGTTCAGGTTTGGACCGGTTCTTCATTCACTTTAAGCACTTTCTCTTGTAGACTTGGAAACTGCAAAAAAAGTAAAAAAAACAGAAGTAGAACTATCCAAAGTGGGACAAAATGTACACTTATATCCTTAAGATTTCACACATTATTGTGCTCATCAAATTCCTCCATACTTGACTTTGCTCGTCCTCGAACAAAATAAGTAACAAAAGAAAAATCCTAACTCACTTTCATAGGAATCATAGTTGCATTTAGCATGTACAACAAGTCTTTAATCTTGTAAGTTACACAAGTGGACGAGTTGTCTTGTGGGTGTTTGCAATGAATATACACCCAAAATTCAAATTAACTTGAAAACTTACAATTTAAAGCTTCCAATAACTACAAAACACACACCCTCTTTCAATTAGAGCACATCAACCGAGGAACCCCCACACTTGAACTTTAATCTTCATCTAGATTTATGAACAAACACCCATCTCAAATAGGGACAACCCTTATACCTTCTAAAGAACAACCTATCCTTAGGCAAACCACATTGTAAGGTAGGGATCATGAACTAGGGTTTTTGAACGTTGACTAATCACAAACAACAAGGCATAATGGTATATTTTCTCTTTTTTTTTTTCTTGAGAATATTTTTCTTTTCGTCCTTTAGTAGAGAACTCTTTCTACTCCACTACATTTGGCCTGAATAACATGGTGAAGCAAACGCTTGAAACTAAAGTTACTAAGTAGCTTCGCGTTATGCATATGCCAACAAAGACAGTGATGCTAAGTTCTTTTCGGAAGTGTTCCTTCCTAAGAGGTTCGATCAAAACACCCCGCTTTATAAGGCACAGTAATCTATCTAGCTCATAGAAATTCTATACTTACTTTCTATTTTTTGACCAATTTTCACTTTCTTTGCATATCCATATCATATATTTTTTTTCCATGCCAAGAATATGGTCTCAACTCCTAACCTAAGAACAAAGACACCAACTAACAAATGGTCCTACACCTTAAAACAAGTATCTTTAAATCATTTATGGGAAGTCCTACTTTAAGACAGATACTCATTACCATTCTCTCAATAGGGATTATAGTACCAAGATAGATCCTAGATCTCAATTTTGTTTTTTGTTAAGTGTTTATAAAGCATAGGAAAACTCTAAAATGTTACCACCAGTTGTAAATGGTCAAACCCTCCCCCATATTTAAATTGTGCAATGTCCTCAATGCAAAAAAAGAAAGAAATGATAAAACAAAAGAAAAAGAAGGACAAAGGAGAGAAAATTACCAATTGGGATCCAATATCATCTTAAAGAGGCTTATGAAGAATCATGACCTCTGCATCATGCATTGAAGGTAGCTCAAGGAATCGCTTTAGACGGTGCCCATTGACTTTAAAAATTTCCTGGGTGGATGGATTCATGACCTCTACGGCACCATGAGGGAATACAGTTTGCACAAGGTAAGGACCTTCCCACCGAGAATGAAATTTTTCTAGAAAGATATGCAATCTAGAATTGTACAGCAAAACTTTATCACCAGGCATAAAAGATTTCTAACAAGGTGCCTATCATAAAAAGCTTTAGTCTTTTCCTTGAAAAGTTTTGCACCATCATAGGCAGCATTTCACAATTCCTCCAACTCAGATAGTTGGAGACCTCTATGAGCTCCTGCGGTAGACAAATCAAAATTAAATTTCTTAATCACCCAAAAGGCATGGTGCTCTAAATCAATAGGAAGGTGGTAGGCTTTCTTGTATACCAAATGGTATGGGGATTGACCAAGTATGGTCTTGTAAGGAATCCTATATGCCCACAAAGCATCTAATAGACGGTTAGACCAATCCTTTCGATTTGGGTTAACTGTCTTCTCTAGAATCTACTTGATCTGTCTGTTGGACACTTCTACCTGCCCACTGGTTTGGCGGTGGTATGGGGTAGCCAACTTGTGGAAAATCCCATACTTCTTCACTAAGGCCTCAAAAGGCTTATTACAAAGTTGCTTGCCCCTATCACTAATGATAGCTCTAGGGGTACCAAATCGGGAAAAAATGTTTTTCCTTAAGAATTGAAGGACCACCTTGTGGTCATTGGTCTTACAAGCCCCAGCCTCAATCCATTTGGACACATAGTCCACAACCAATAAAAAATATTTATATCCCCATGACTTAGGGAAGGGGCCCATAAAATCTATTCCCCAAACATCAAAAACCTCAACCACGAGGATTGGGTTGAGAGGCATCATATTCCTGCTACTGATTTTTTCTAAAGACTGACAAGAAGGATAGGCCTTACAATAAGCAAAGGCATCCTTGAAGAGAGTGGGCCAACAAAATCCACATTACAATACCTTGCCCATAGTCTTAGTAGGCCCAAAATGGCCGCTTCAAGCTTGATCATGGCAAAAGGAAAGAATAGAATAATGCTCATGATCAGGGATACATCTCCAGATAATTTGGTCAGGACATGAATTAAAAAGGTAAGGATCATCCCAAAAGAAATACTTAACTTGTGAGTGAAAATGATATTTCTCCTAGGAAGACCAATGATCTGGAGTCTTGTTTATAACTAAAAAATTTACAATATCTGCAAACCAAGGTTCACTAGATGCAAAGAGTTGCTCATCGGGAAAATGCTCATTAACTGGAGAATTTACAGTCAAAGAATTGGGTAACTAGGACAAATGGTTTGCAACCAAATTTTCACTGCCTTTCTTATCCCTAATTTCTAGGTCAAATTCCTGCAAAAGCAAAACCCATCTAATGAGAGGAGCTTTGGCATCCTTTTTCTGAACAAGGTACATGATAGCTGCATGGTTAGTATAAATAATTACATGAGAACCTATTAGATCAGATATGCATGAAACTTTTCTAATGCAAATACAATAGCTAAAAATTCTTTTTCAATTGTGGTGTAGTTCAGCTGTGCATCATTAAGAGTTCTACTAGCATAATAGATAACACAAGGAAGCTTATCAACTCTCTACCCTAAGACTTCCCTTATAGCAAAATCAGATACATAACACATTAATTCAAAGGGCTCAGTCCAAAAGGGAGCTTGAATAATGGGGTTATAGTCAACACCTTCTTTAATTGCTCAAAGCACACGAGGCATTCACTAGAAAATTCGAAGAGTTACTCTTTAGCCAAAAGATTGGTGAGAGGTCTAGCCATATGACTGAAGTTCTTGATAAACTGATGATAGAACCCTACATGACCCAAGAAGGAACGAATGTCCTTAACTGACTTAGGAGGTGGTAAATTGAAAATTAAGTCCACCTTAGCTCTATCAATCTTGATCTCTTCTTTGAAAATGATATGACCCAACACTATGCCCTGTGTAACTATGAAATGGAATTTCTCCCAATTGAAGACTAAATTAGTCACTTTGTGTCATTTTAGTACTAAAGAAAGATGATGAAAACAATTAGAAATTGAGGAGCCATGAATAGAAAAATCATCTATAAACACTTCCAAAAAGTATTCCACTATATCAAAGAAAATGTTCATCATGCATCTTTGGAATGTGGTATGGGCATTACAAAGCCCAAAAAGGATACGCCAATAGCAAAGGTTCCATAGGGGCATGTAAAGGTGGTCTTGTGCTAGTCATCTAAGGCAATGGAAATCTAGTTATAGATAAAATAACCATCAAGGAAACAATAATACTCATGTCCGGATAACTGCTCTAACATTTGATTAATAAAAGGCAAAGGGAAGTGGTCTTTTCAAGTTTTCACATTTAACTTCCTATAGTCAATGCACACACGCCATTCTCTTTGGACACGGGTAGGATCAACTAATTTTTAGCATTTTGGACTACTATGACCCCTGACTTCTTTGGCACCATATACACTGGACTTACCCACTCGCTATTAGAAATAGGGTAGATGATACCATGATCTAAGCACTTTAAGATCTCTTTTTTGATAGCTTTTTGTATCACAGGATTAGCCCTTCAACATGATTCCCTAGAAGGTTTTAAATCTTCCATGAGGTGAATATGATGTTAAACGATTGAGGGGCTAATTCCTTTAATGTCTACCATGGTCCAACCTAAGGCTTCCTTGTTTTCTTTTAAAACTTTGATCAACTCTTCCTCTTGACTTGAAATTAAATCTGAGACAATAATAACTGGTAGAGTTTGATATTTTCCTAAGAAGGCATATGTTGAGTTAGAGGGCAACTCTTTCAAATCAAGCTTAGGGGGCTCAACAATTGAGGGTTTAGGAAGAGAATTTGATAGAGGACCAATAGGCTCCATGGGTGTATGAAGGCTCCAAATCTTGAAGAAGAAATTTTCAGTGTCATCCTCTAATTCTTCCATACACTATTGGAATTCTGAATCAAAGTCAATGTCAAAAGTTTTAATAATATCATTAGAAAAATCCTCAAGCATATTGACCTCTTCATCAATTGTTGGTTTCTTGCCCAACCTATACATGTTGAACTCCATAGTGTGGTTGCCAAAAGATATCCTTGGTAGACCATTTCGGCAATTTATTAATGCATTGCCGGTAGCCAGGAATGGTCTTCCAAGAATGATAGGGATATCATCCCTTGTGGTGAAGGGTTTGGTGTCCATAATGATAAAATCAATTGGGAAAATAAATTCTCCTACCTAAAATAGGATATCTTCGACCATCCCTTTCAGAATCTTGACAGAATGGTTGGCCAACTAGAGAGTGGTCCCTGTGACTTTCAAATCTCCTAATCTAAGTTACTGATAAACATGATAAGGTAGAAGGTTCACACGTGCACTAAGGTCAAGTAGGGAATGATCAATACGAGTGTTGCCAATGACACAAGCAATGGTGGGACACTCAGGATTCTTATACTTGGCTGCTATAGGTTGTATGATAATTGAACTGATATTAGCTGCAAAGAATGCCTTTTTGTACACACCTGTGGTGTGCTTGTTAGTGCATAAGTTTTTGAGGACTTTAGCATAGGCTGGGATTTGAGTTATGGTATCCAAAAGAGGGATGTTTACCTCTACCTTCTTGAAGACTTCAAAAATTCTTTCTATTGAAGTTGTCTTCTTCTTATTCATCAAACGGTTTGGATAGGGGATAGGAAGAACACAAACACTGTCAGAAGTTCTCTCATTAATAGAATAATTTTTGGTGGCTTCCACCAAATCATCCTTGATTTCTTCAGGTCCATCTGGCGAACCTAGAATGGGAGGCATAGTAGTAGCCTCGATAGTCGGAGGGTCAATAGAAAGGTCAGATGGTGGAGAAGGAGTGGTACCATTCTGTAGATACTCTCAACCACTCCGTAGGGCATATACCGCATTATCCTAGTTGGAGAGCCCTTGGTGTTGTTGACTTTATTCAACATTGAGCTGAGGAGTAGGTAGCCCTTGTAGAGTCAGCACCTAATGTCTAGGATTCAGCTCTAGCTGACTAGTAATTTTCCTTTCTCCTTCTCATGCATGATTGTGATAAGTTGGGTGAGTTGTCTCTCCACATTATTGTGGCATGTCATGTCATGAGAAGGGCCATGATTTTCTCTACCTCGTTAATTCTTACTGCCTCTCAACTGGATGTAAACTCTGGGGGTTGTTGATAAGGTGCTTAGAGAGGGGGCCTGGCAAAATTTGACTGAGGGCCTTGATTAAGTAGAGGGACAGAATTAGGTGGTGATGGAAAATTGGGTCTCTGGGGACTAGGCTACCCTTGGTTATGAAAGTTGAATGGGCCTCCTTGATTCCCATGGCTCCATGCAAAATTAGGGTGACTTCTCCACCCTGGATTGTAAGTGTTGCTAAATGGGTTGTTTGGTAGAGAGTATTAACACTTTCATTGCCCCCAAAACTATTGGGGTATTCTTCCATTACATGTCTAAGGGAGTGACACCAATTGCACATAGAGACCTGATTTTGGACTTGGTGGACTGGGACATATGCTTTAGGGACCAGGGCTTCTATTCTCTTAATGAGGCTATCTAAATGGGCCTCCTTGGCTACTATCCCATCGACATAGTACCATTTTCCTCCTATAGTTCTCTCACTTTCTTTAGTAGACTCCCATTCTCTTATCTTTTCAGCTAGGTCAACCGAAAAGTTCCAAGCTTCATTTTCGTCTGCATAAGCTGTGAAGCCTGTAAGACACATAGACTCTAACATCTGCTTGGTATGGTAGTCTATCCCTTAATAACTTATTTGGCAAAGATGCCAATTGTCAATACCATGGTGGGGACACTCTTGGAGAAGGTCTTAGAACCTTTCCATGAGTCTAGAAAATGACTCTTGAGGTTTTTGTCAGAATTGCATGATCTCGCTTTTAAGTTTTTCATTTTATGCAAGGATAAAATTTTCTCAAGAACCCTACCGTAAATTGATCCCATGTTAATGGAATTAGTTGGCAGCCCATAGAGCCATCTTTTTGCTCCATCCTTGAGCGAAAAGGCAATGCATCTAAGTTTAACAGCATCATCACTGAGTTGTTGTGTCTTAATGAGAACACAAACCTCATCAAATTCTCTCAGGAACAAATAAGCACCCTCAGAGGATAGCCCATAGAAGTGGGGTAAGTGATGAATTGAGTTTTAAGCTTATAGTTGTGCCTCATGGTAGCTGGTAATCTAATGCAAGAAGGTTCGGCTACCCTGGCTGGCTAGAATCTATTCTTTAAAGTAAGCTTAGGTTGTTCTGCCAATCTTAAAATAGGTACTCTTAATAAATGATTAGTAGAATCACGGGTCCACACACTCATGCACTAACCACTTAAGGCAAAATTGTGGTCTTTGAAAAATTAATTAATTACAACTAAAATAGAGGGTGAAAAACTGGTCAATTAATATGACCCCTCAATAATTTAAACAATGAGTTCGAAGCTATAAAGTTGCCCCTAGGTTAACAGCTAGGGATCCATAGTCTTCAGATCCACCTACAATTGAATCCTGGGGATTCTGTAGTAGAGTGGGGACTACTATATGTTTATGTTTCCACTCTTGATAAGAGCTTGAATTATTGGAATGAAAGAAAAAGAAAAGGAATTATTTTATGGATTTTTTTTTTATTTTTTTGTTAGTGATTACTGGCATGGATCCGGGGTTTCACTCATTTCTCTCTTTTTTTTTCTTTTTTTCTTTTTTTTTTTAGAAAAGCACTTCAAATAACCTAAAGTAAGAAAAATAAAATGACTATATCTCCCCGGCAATGGCACCAAAAACTTGTTTGAGTTTAAAAATATGTTACCACAACCATACGATATATTGTAGCCAACAGATTGATCACAAGGAGATTAATCACTCTATCTAACCTACTCTAAGTACAGCAAGAATGAACAAGGGATGATTGATTTTAGATTATGGTCCTGAAACATGCATATAAATGAAAAAAATGAACTACACATTCAACCTCTGAATTAAACGGTTCTAACGTCGAATTACTTTAATTAGAGAAGTAAAATAAATGCTGAAAATAACAACTAAAAAAAAAGAATTTGCAAATAATAAAGCTAAACTAACAAATAAATAACTGAAATAGCAAGCAGTTAAGTAAAGAAAAATTCTCAATATATCAGCCAAATTTTCGGGAGAGGCATTACTATAGGCATCACCTTCAATTATAGCACATATGTAAATAAGAACACAAGGAAAAATAAATAAATAAATAAATAATACGCAATGAATAAAATATCAATCTTTGATGAGTAGGCTTAATATCGGAGAGAGGTGATAGGGAACACATCATCGTCAATTTGAGCTCTTACCAATTAAAGACCCTCAAACAATAGCCCAAACTTCTGAGGGAGGCATAGCCAAACACACCTCTTCAGTTTTAGCATTATAAATTGAGGTCCCACACACACACACACATACACTAAGTAGATAGTAATTCAAAATTTAATCTAGAAGAAAAAAAATGAGAAGAATAAAAATGCTAATTCCACTACTTATATTTAAATAAAAGTCTTAGTTCTACTAATAAACTTTGTCATACTTGAAACTTGATTGATTTGGAGTGATGGTATTAGAATAGAATTATTGATGAAGAACTTGCTCTCTTGAACTTGAAAACTCTTGATTCTTATCACTTGAACCAATTCTTTCCTAGAACTAGAAAGTTTGAAAGCTAGAACTATAGATTGCACTAATTAAATTAACTAAACTATGAACTAAATTACCAAAGTAAACTAATAATTAAACAAACTAACAATTAAAACTGAATTGCGTTATCATTAGTCACTTGAATAAAAGCTTGAAGAAACATAAGGGGAGAGAGAAGAGAACTAAGCCTAAACTAGGCAAAAAAACTATAAAATAAACTAAGGGGAATAATCCTTCTAGGAGGGGGCGGAGGGGACTTTTATAGGACTTTGATCTTACCTCCTTCCTTTTACAAGTCTTCTTTAAGAAAAAAATAAAATAAAATAAATTCAATCTTGGTAAAAATTCTCATTCTTTGAGATATTGTGTGAGGAAAGAGAGAAACTGTTTCCAAAATTCACAAATTCTATTCCTTCCTTGCAATATTTGTCAATATCTTACAATCTTGACTAAATCAGAAAGGAATCTCTGCATAGCATCTTCAAGATCTTGTGAGGTGGCAAGGAGAGAGAATAATCTTCAGGATTTTGTAGGAGAGAGGATGTGTTACCAATGAGTGGGTTCCACCCCCTACTGACTTTGGTTCAATATGTGGGCTGCCTTTGGACAAGTTAGTTCAAGCTTGGACCGGTTCCTGGTTCACTTTAAGCACTTTCTCTTGTAGACTTGGAAACTGAAAAAAATAAAAAAATAAAAAAAAGTAGTACTATCCAAAGTGGGGCAAAATGTACACTTATATCCCTAAGATTTCAGACATTATTTTTCTCATCACCTTGCTCGATAGGGAACTTAACTTTAAGGTACTCAATAGAAGCTATGGCTCCCAAGTCATTCAAAGCTGGTTGGCCTAAGATGGGATTGTAAGTTGATGCCATATTGATAACCAAAAATTGGAGGAGTGTTGTGGCTGATCAGGGGTAATCTCCAATGTTCACTGGTAGCTCAATGCATCCTTCTCTATATATGGTGATTCCAGAGAATCCGTATAGGAGTCCAAAGGTATATTTGAGATATTCATCTCCCAAGATAAGTTTCTTTTGTGTCATAAGACATAACATTCAACGAGGAACCTGAGTCGATCAGAACTCGTCGAAATGGGCAATTAGCAACTACCAATTGTACCACGATGGCGTCATTGTGGGGAGAGCTAGGGCATTATAGGTCTTCATCCAAGAATGTGATCAGTGGGCTTTTCTGAGTGACTTTCACCGATTCCTATGCTACACAGACAAAGTGAGTGTGAGCCTTTTCTTTTCTTACAGATTTACTTCTTGGGCCACCTATAATTGTGTATAGAGGGCCCAATTAGCTTGTTGTTGTATTCTAGCCTTCGGTCGTTCGATTGACTTTTATTTGCTTCGTCTTTTATGGGTGAATCACCTTGCTTTTGACTTTCCACTAGTTCCTTCTACTTCACCCGATCGACTTCTAGGCTCCAAAGGTATTCCTTGAGGTACCTTGCTTTGATTAGCTCCTCTAGCTCTTTTTTTAGCACTCGACAGTTATCCGTGTGTTTGAGATTTAAAATGTAACCGCAAGCGTACGGATCAGTGTAGCTATGGGTCGAACACAGGGAGAGCAGCCACTTTATTTTTTATTTCTTTTAATAATACGAAAGTGAACTGATTAATGGTTGTGATCTAATTCTAATTACCGTCCTAAACATATGTATCTAAAATAACGTCCTAACCATTCGTCATCTAAGAATTCAAAGATGCAAGCCACGCAATTAAAATAAAATAAATAAATAAAGGAAAAAAAATGTTGAAATAAAAATAAAGTAAAAGAAAGGGAATAAAGCTAGAGAGAGACTCACAAGTAGGTTTCTCTACTTAGCCCGAGGGATGCATCATAATATGAGCTTCCCTACTTGACCAGAGAGTCACTCTTACAAGGGTTACTCTACTTGGCTTTAGGGAAAGGGAGACAATTAAAATAAAAGCAATAAATTGATGGTTCTATGGCTAGGAGGGGCAAAGCCAACACATACACTAGCCATGAACCTTGGGGGAAAGGGATAGCAATAATGTAACGACTGAAATTAAAATCATAAATTAAGAAAGAAAGGGTAGTCAGAAGAGGGAATAGGAGGGGGAGAGAAGACTACTGAAGGAGCCTACTTACTTGAATCAATGCTTGAACTTGAAAAAAAAATTGCTCCACGGCTCGTGATCTTGTCACCTAGATCTAAGCCTAGAACTATAACTTAAAAAATTACAACCCAATTGCATAAATCATAAACATAAAAAGGCTGGATAAAAATAAAAGAGTGCTTGCATTAATTGACATAAAAAAACTATTACAGAAGTGATTAAAGCAAAAATAGAGAAGAACTAGAACTAAAGAGAGAGAGAGGGAGAGAGAGCAACTAAAAAAAACTAGAAGAAGAATGAATTGTCTCTCCTCCTCTTACATGAGTTTTATTTATAGGGAATGGGGAGGTAGGGTAACAATTTTCTCTTTCCTAAAAGAGAGAAACCCACAATTGATTGTGAGATCTTTTGAGACCAAAAGTGCTAAGGTGGAGGAGAGAGAAGAGAGAAATAAATTTTAAGAAATTTCCTATAATTTTTTTGCTTATTTTCTTTCCTTTTTTTTCTAATTTATTTTTCTTCTTTTTCTCTCTCCTAGGGACGATTTTCTTCTTGCTTTGTGTGCTTTGGACAATCTTTGGTGATGATGTGGAGGAGAGAGAAGATTTGGACAATCTCTATTTCTCCCTTTTTTTTTCTTTCCCTTTTTTTTTTCTTCTCTTCTTGCTTCCACGATTTTCCTTGCTTCTAATTTGATGTGGAAATCCCCTCCATGCCCTTAGTGCTTTAAGTGAGTGAAAAGCAGAAAATCTTCAATAAATTCTCTAAAAAAAACAACCATGAGATTCGAACTTGAGACCTCTTGGTGAGCAAGGGAATTTTGTACACCATAGCTCACCAACTAAGCTAGGTAATTGTTGTTACCAAAAACGAATCTTCAATCAATTAAGGATGTGGTCCATCGATCCTTGTTGGCATTTAGAATATTCCTTGTACCTCTGGGACAATTGCAAACGGGCTGGTTCTGCATCTCGGTTCAGTTCTGATCCATTATTCTTTTTTCTGGCCTAAAAGAATAATCATTTGTACGGGTGACCAAACGAATGTGTACTTTTAATTGAACACGTCCATCTTGCTCAAAATTTCATCCTCTTCGCAACCATGAAAAGAAATAGGACCTCTTTATGTGTAAAATTGAAGATATAGCACCCGATAGTTCTTAAGGCCTTGAAAATATAAAACCTGCAAAAAGAGAGTAAAACCCAAGGTAGCTCCATTCTAAATATGTAAAATGCATGTTTTACTACCCTAGATTTCACACATAAATGTGCTCATCACCGTGTAATGCCCAGTCTCCTTGTGAAAATGGCAATAATTATTTGGGTGGTGCTCTTCCGATTTGGACAACATCGGATGGGTCTAGCAAATAAATTTTTTGTCTTTGATTTAAACAACACCTTAGAGGGCCACTTTGTCAAGCTGGCGAGTGGTGAATGGTGAGTTCTCATTCCTTTTGTGTCCCACTCGTCGTCCTTGGAGCGTATGGTTCCCATTTTCTTCTCTTATCGTGGTTGAGCCATCTCCTTACACACTGTTAGATTTCATCCATCGTCATGTACTTCTGGCACCTGGCTAGGAGTTTTGATAGATCCTCGAGATAATTTTTGGACAGGGAATCAATTAACTTCTCATGGCTTACTCTATGGTAAAGTGTGTTGAAGGCCGTGCCATCTTCCATGTCCTGAATTGCTACGGTTTCTTTAGTGAAGCTAGAAATGTAGTCACGGAGTGATTCATCCCATTGCTGCCTGACAATGAATAGGTTGTGCATACTCTTCTACTACTAGATGCTAGACTAGAATCTGGCAATATAGGTGGTTCCTAACTGATTATAGTTGTTGATCGGGGCTTTAGGGCAGAATACCACTTCAGTATCGCTCCATTGAGTAAGGCATGGAATGAACAGCAAGGGGCAATGTCCGAGTAACCCTAGATGGACATCACCATGTTGTAGTGTTGGAGGTGGTCCATTGGGTCAGTCGTGGCATCATATAGAATAAAGGTGGATGCTTTGAATTTTCTAGGAAGCTCAGCGTTTGCGAGCTCGACCAACAAACAATTGTGTAGTGATTTCCAGCACTCCAGTTACTGCCTTCTTTATGTTCTCCTTTTGTCCAGCTCATGAATGCATCTTTCCAAACTCGTTTCCCTATAGGGATAGGAGCTCTCCAAAGGAAGGGGGTCTATTCACTCAACTTTGGAATTTCTAGACTCTTTAGGAGATTGACATCTCTGGTGACCATTCCCCGATCGGTCAATCTCTGGTGACTATTCCCCGATCGTTTGTGTCTTCAGTGGTCAGACACATACTCACATGGGACCCTGGAGCCACTTGCCCTTTTTAGCATGCAATGCAAGCTTTGTCGGGGTGGTTCTCATCTCCAAGAACCATATCAGAGCACATGGAGATCCATTTATTGAAAGGATCGTTTCTCTTATGTCGTTCCTTAGTAGTGGACTGCTTCCTCTAGCTCCGTCACCTCTTGGAAGGCCAGTCCTATGAGTAAGGCTTCGGGCTTGCGAACTAGGTATTCAAGTGGGCCCATATAGGGTCTACACATCAATGGCTTAGCCTCTCCTATTATTGCTTTGCGAGTGTCTATTGGCAGCCCCTAAGATTCGTGATGTCAGTGCCTGTTTGAGTGCCCCATACAACTCCCTTCGTCTTTCAACCCACTAACTCGTTCAAGGTTTGGACGTCGTTTGTTAGTGGTCTCGCTTTCCCATTGCGTTGATCACCTATTGGTCCCGGGCGTTGTCCATCTACTGGCAGTACAATGGGTATCCTCTCCTTGGGATGGCTGATCCGAACTAGTGAATGAACCTACGAAACATATCGTTAGACTCTAGCAATTGTATTTGCAAGTCATTCACATGCATGTTCGTTGCCTGTGCACCAGGCTTCAACTGGGAAACTAGCAGAGGGGCAAGTAAGCTGCCTCCTCCTCCTGGCTGAGCTTGGTCATTAGTTGGTTGAAGGTCCTCCCTGACTGTGGATGAGTCGAGCCAACACAGGGCGCTGGAGGGCTTCGAAGTTCAATTATCCTGCGAGAGGATTCTCGATGTCGGCTCATCTTGCCAACTAAATTCCAATATCTGCTTGTCCTGCTTCAGGAGCTCTAATGTTCGCCTATCCTATTGGAGGACCTCTTGGCTCCTCGTCTTCTCTATGCTGCGGGAGGGGGAGATAGGCATCATCCGCTGCAAGTTCATGACTTCGGGAAGATGGCTTGATTAATAACATTTCCCACCGACGATGCCAATCTATTGCGTTAAAAAATCACCTTAGGTGGTTTCCACGTCCTACATAGGTAAACATGCACAAGAGAGTTAGCATCGGGCTAATCCCGCAGGGGACTCTGCAATGCCTAACTTAGTTCTCTCGGCAAACAAATAATTCCAATAAGAATGGAAAAAGATCAGTCCCCTAAAAAGTGGTTTACTTGAGCATTTAAAGCTGAAGATGGAGGCCATCAAGGGAAAGTCTCATTTAGGTAGGTTCCTAATGTAGATAGGAGTCTAGATATAGCAAGAGTTGTGATAGGAAAGTGAATATAGAGGATGTCCTTGCTATGGGAACTCCAAGTATTGGAGATATCCTTCCTTCTAGGGAAGATTTGATATTCTGTCAAGGGCTCCTTTTGGACCAGGATTGGTTCGTGTCTTGTAACTCACGTACCAGACTTGGTAAGTCCTTTTTTAAGGGTATCTTGATAAGGAAAACTATTGGGGTCCCAAGGCTAAGTGACCTAAGTGGAATTGTCACACCCCACTTCCAGTAAACCCAACTTATCATTAGGGATACTAGTGGTATGAGTAAGACGCTTACCCGTCTTACCAACCTACTGGGATCTCTGATAGTAGTACCTTAACATTCATAATCTCCCAACACAAACCAATCCAATAGTAGTGGATTCAGAATATAATAGTAGAATCATAATTAAAATGGGGAATCATCTAATGATATTATATATATAACCAAGTTGTTCTATTACAATAGTTCAAGACTTATACATAAGAAGCCCAAAAGTATACAAATCACCAGGTTAGTATTACAATAATCAAAAGAGATCCATGCATCTCACAGTGCCACATAAGCATAGTAGTCACAAGCATAGTCCTGATCATGCTCCTCGACTTTTGGCATCCACTAGTCACCTACGCCATAGTTAGGCCCCAATGAGGTTGAGTCACCACCCAACAGCACTAGTGTACCTGCATCATCATCTAAAAAAGTGGCATATACGTTGGCTAAGCTTCTAACTTGCTCAGTGAGGGGTGGAGTTCATGCACAACCAAGCACAACATTCACATATATAATATTCCATAATGTCATGAATACAAAAATTAAGCACATAGTCCATGATGCGAATGATGCAATCCATTTGATTATTAATCCAACTAACAATACAACTAAGTCTGGTAAATGCTACTATGACACATTAGGCTATATCCTGGGCCTAACACTCGCACATCAGTCACCCAATGATACAAATCCTAGTCATGATTAGGAGCCTATTGGTCCTGAAATGCGATTGTCGGTCACCTAGAAAACCCTTGATAACCTCCTCCTGGTAGTCACGACATCGGAATTACCATTGGCCACACCGGACTAGTTCCCATCTCCAGCAACAATCACATTGTACTGTGGGTGTGACATTTTGAAAAGGTTCATCGAACATACCACCATTGGGTTAGCCAACACCTTACCCTCTATTGGTAAGAGGGCGTAGCATGGAGAATGTCACCTAACCACAATATCCTACATGCCTTGCATAATGATACAATTAGTAAGAACCACATGACACCGGAATTACCATCAACTACGAAGCGGGTCCATTTCTAAGTATAGTCTTGGGGTTCATGATATCAGGATACCATCGGCCACAAAGTGTAACCCATGATTATATACCTATTCTAGCATACAAGTAGTTGAGTATGCACTACGAAACACTGGATTTACCATCTGTCACACCCCACTCCCAGTAGACCCAACTTACCATTAGGAATATCGACGGTGTGAGTAAGACACGTACCTGTCTTACAAATCTACTAGGATCTCTGATAGCAGTATCTTAACATTTTCATAATCTCACATCACAAACTAGTATAAGCAACGAAATCAGAGTATAGTAGCAGAATTTATAAATAAAATGGGGAACATCTAATGGTAATATAATAGCACTAACCAAGTTATTTTTTTACATTCATCCATGACATATACTACAATCTTAAGAAAATATACAATCCACAACTATATCCAAAAATATCATAATATTATGTACAATCTCACGGTACAACTTAAGCACAGTGGTTGCAAGCACAGTCCTGATCGTGCTCCTCCACTTTTGGCATCCACCAGTCACTCACACCGTACTCCAACCCAGAAGATATTGGATCACCCACCATCGGTACCATAATACCTGCATCATCATCTAGAAAGGGGTGTATACGTGGGGTGAGCTTTCCAACTCGCTCAGTGAGGGGTGGGGTCACGCACATCCAAGCAAGTCAATAGCAGCAATATTTATGATGCATGATTACGGAAATTAAACACATTGTCCATGATGCTCGTGATGCAGTTCATTTGTTTATTATCCACCTAACAATACAAACTAAGTCTAGTAAATGCTACTATGGCACATTAGGCTGTATCACTCGTCTCGAAAATGACATCGACTACACAGCGATACAAACCTCAGCCATGATTAGAAGCCTGTTGATCCCTGTATACGTCCATGGTTCACCTAACAAACCCTTGATAACCCCCTCCTGCCAATTATGGCACCGATAACACATCGGCCACGTCCGATAGGTTCCAATCTCCGACAACAATCTCATTGTACCATGGGAGTGGCACTTCGGGAAGGCTTATCAAACATACCACAATGGGTTATCCAACACCTCAACCCCTATTGGCAAGGGTGCATAGCATAGGGAGTGATACCTAACCACATATATACTACATGCCTTCATAATGATACATTTAGTATAGATTACACGATATTGGAGAGACCTCGACCACAAAGTGTAATCCATCTCCAAATACAGTCCCAAGTACACGATACCAGAGAGACCTTGGCCACAAAGTAAAACCCAAGACCATTTACCTAATCTAGCATACATATCACAGTTGAGTATGGACTATACAACACCGGAAAGACCTCAGCCACGAAGCATATCCATTTTCAAATGTAGTCCCGGGGTACACGATATCAGCGAGACCTTGGCTACAAAGTGTAACACACAACTACAACAAAATCTAATGGACATAATCAATGCATGAATGCACACATGCATATGGTAATCATGACACTGGTACCACCTCGGCCACACCGGATTCTGTCTCACACACACACACCCATCCAAACACATGGAGATCACGGTATTTGTACCACCTCGGCCACACCAGATCCCGTCATACATTTCCATACAATTCATATCTGATCGTAAAATGACAATTTTAATTACACAAATAATTCTAAGCATGTGAGCAATTAAATAATTACTAAACATTTAAAAATAAACATAGTCCATCCCTCATCTGTTTTACGATTGGTCGTGTTTGGGTTCAAGTACGGCCACCGATCGATCAATTCAATTATGGCTTCAGGGCACGTACGCATCACTGTCCTAGATACAAGGGAAGCATACATCAGTACACATGAAAAACATCAGGAGGGACCCATAGGTCACCCCCAAAGTGTACAAACACTGTCTCCCAATGACAATAATGTCACCGAAAACAATAATCGAAAATAGGGCATTTCCATCGAAAATATTAGACCTATTGTTGATGGAGGTAATAGAGAGCATGTAAAGCTCACATGTTCACCAGAAATATGCCACCGAAAATAGACCCAGTGGATCTAGTGGGCTATTTTCGATAGAGGTACAAGGCAGTCCAACCAATTTGGGGCTTTCCAACTCTGGCCCGATTGCCAGGATTTGTTCCATAGAGTTTGTAGGGTATGTCCCTAGCATCATTCTAAGCCAAGAAAATTTCAATTCCACTAAGCCATTGGGAGATATGTCAATCGAATGATCGAAACCCTAGTTGGTCTTTTGGCATTATATGTTGTCAGAACTCACCGAGCTTAGTTTGAGCTCGACAACAACACTAGGAGGGTAGAACACCCATCCTACAACCCTAACATGGTGTGTACACCAAGATTCCATCCATTCCTATCTTTGTCTAGGTCAAAATAAAGAGAGAGAGAATAGTATGGGAGGTTGTACCTACCTCCGGTAGCGATTCTGGCAACAAGGTGGCAGTCGGCACCAAGGTAGGCCTTCAATCCCCTTCTCCTTCCTCTTCTTCTTCTTCCTCTCCTCTTTCTCTCCTCTCCTACATTGGGCACAAGGGAAATGAGGAAATGAATCCTCATTTCCCAACTTATAACTTAAGTTGGCCTTAAGGGTCTGTTTGATTTGGGCCACTCTTTAACCAATCAGGCTAAAATGAATTTCGGGGCATGAGGATCTGCACATTTAGGTCCATAAGGTGTTCACATTAAGAGGAATATATGGAGAATGATTTGGGATCATCCGAAACCATTTACGATGTTAGTGGTGGGACCCATGGGCATCGGAACCTTGACAGTAGCCTATGGACCCACTTAAAACAGGCACCACCCAGGCTGCTTCCGGTGACTTGTCTCTAATGGTCAAGATTGCTTGCTGTCTTAATAGCTTGTTGTCCCATGGTTGGTCTCACATGGGTGGTTGCCCTCAAACATGCCCAAGGCTTTTCGACAATTATGATGCCTGTCAAAAATCAAGTGTGGGGAGTCAGGTCACTTACCGCCTAGGATCGAAAGGTATCCCCTCCAGTTAGATAGGCATAAAATGCATGAACATGTGGGGTCATCTCTACCCCATCGGCAATGCGTAGCCATGAGATAAAACCCAATCGTACTTTCGATTTTTGATCTGAGACCTATCACAACAGTTTAAATTAGACCGGATTAGGGCACAGGAGTAACATCTCCCCCACCTTACAAGAATTTCGTCCTCGAAATTGAACGTACCTGGAAAATCAAACAATCCAGAATACCGCTTCATCATTTCATCTTCTCGCTCCCAAGATGCTTTCTATTCGGGATGGTTCATCCATTTCACCTTGACGAAGGAAATGGTGCGGTTATGAAGAATATGGACCATCCGATCAAAAATATTCTCTGGATACTCCACATAGGCAAAGTCCTCATCTAACTCACGAGGTATGTAAGTCAAGACATGATTCGGGTAAAAAATGTACTTCCTCAAAATAGATACATGGAAGACATCATATGTACCTTCCAACTCTGGTGGCAAAGCTATCTGGTAAGCTACTAGTCCGATCCTATCTAGTACATCATACGATCCCATAAACCTTGGACTAAGCTTTCCTTTCTTGCTGAATTGCATCACCCCTTTAACTGTGAAGATCCATAAGAACACTTTGTCTCTAACATCGAACTCCAGATGTTTCCTCCTAACATATGCATAGCTTTTCTACCTGGACTGAGCTTCCTTGATCCTTTCTCTGATCACATTCACCTTCTCACTAGTAGCCTGTAATAAGTTTGGATCCAAAATATGCCGCTCACCAACCTCATCCCAATAGAGTGGAGTCTGGCACTTCCTGCCATACTGTGCCTCGAATGGGGGCATTCCGATGGTGGCCTGATAACTGTTGTTGTAGGAGAACTCAATAAGAGAAATGTGTTCATCCCAACTATAACTCATATCCAAGGAATATGCTCAGAGTAGGTCCTCCAATGTTTGAATAGTCCTCTCTGACTGACCATCAGTCTGAAGGTGAAAGGCAGTGCTGAAAGCCAACTGTGTGCCCATGGCCTTTTGCACATAGGTCCAGAACTTGGAAGTGAACCTGGGATCTCAATCAGAGATGATACTAACTGGTACACCATGTAACCTGATGATGTTATTGACATACAACTTGGCCAACTTGTCCATAGAAAATGTAATCTTGATTGGGATAAAGTGAACTGCCTTGGTCAAGAAGTCCATAACTACCCAAATGGCATCCATACCCTTCTGTGTATGAGTAGGGCCGTGATGAAGTCCATGGTAATATTCTCCCATTTCCACTTCAGAAGAGGTAGGGATTGCAATAACCCATGGGGCCTATGTCTCTTAGCCTTGACTTGCTGGCATGTGAGGCATCTAGACACATGTGTGGCCATATCATTCTTCATTCCTCTCCACCAGTAGGAGCCTTTGAGGTCCTTATACATTTTAGTGTTGCCGGGGTGAATAGAGTATGGAGAGCTATGTGCCTCTCTCAAAACTGTGTCTCTCAAATCACCATCACTGGGCACACAACCTCCCTTTGAACTTGAGAATCCTGCTTTTAGTCACCGAGAAATCTGGGTCCTTTTGGGTTCCTTCCTGGCATTATGCTATTAGCTTCTGCAACTCTGCATCAGTAACCTGAACTGCATTGATCCTATCCACTAGACTAGGTTGTACCACCAATGCCGATAGTGACAAGGTGACCCCTCTACTAATAGTTCCAAGTCTTGTCTCCTGGCCTCCTCTGGAAGATACCCATTTGTGGTCAGTGATGCAAGAGTCAGTGACTGGGATTTCTGACTAAGTGCATCAGCTACCACATTGGCCTTTCCTAGGTGCTAGTGGATAGTACAATCATAATCCTTCATCAGCTCTAACCAACGCCTCTGCCTCATGTTAAGCTCCTTTTGGGTGAAGAAGTACTTGAGGCTCTTATGATCACTGAAGATCTCACTTTTCTCACCATACCGGTAGTGTCTCCAGATTTTCAATGCAAAAATCACTACTGCCAACTCCAAATCATGGGTTAGGTAGTTCTTCTCATAATCCTTCAACTAACGGGATACATAAGCAATGACTTTCCTATGCTGCATCAATACACAACACAATCCCAGCTTGGAGGTATCACTATAAACATCCATACCACTTATACCGGTCGGAATAGTCAAAACTGGAGCTGATACCAACTTTTACCTTAGCTCTTTGAAGCTTCTCTCACAAGCATCAAACCACTCAAATTTTACACCCTTCTATGTGAGTTAGGCCATTGGAGTAGCAATGCGGGAGAAAGTTCTCGATAAATCTTCTGTAGTATCCGGCCAATCCTAGAAGACTACGTATGTCTGCTACACTCTTGGGATTCTCCATTCTAGAACTGCCTTCACCTTACCTGGGTCAACCTTTATACCCTTGGCCTAAACAATGTGGCCTAGGAATGCCACTTGTGACAGCCAAAACTGCCACTTTCTGAATTTGGCATAGAGTTGCTTCTCTCTCAGTCGTTGTAGTACTAACTTGGTGAACAGTATGTTCCTCTGCACTCTTGGAGTAGACCAAAATGTCATCAATGAATACTATCAAAAACTTGTCTAAGACATTCTAGAATACCCGGTTCATCAAATCCATAAATGCAGCTAGTGCATTGGTCAACTCAAATGACATCACCAAGAATTCATAATGTCCATACCTTGATCTAAAGGCTGTCTTACTCACATCACTATCCTTGATCCTAATCTGGTGGTAGTCCGATCTAAGGTCGATCTTGGAGAACACCTTGGCACCCTACAACTGATCAAATAAATCATCTATCCTTGGCAAAGGATATCGGTTCTTAATAGTTAGCTTATTAAGCTCTTGGTAATCGATGCATAGTCTCATACTTTCGTCTTTCTTCTTGATGAACAATACCGGTGCTCCCCATGGAGACACACTAGGTCTAATGAATCCCTTCTTCAGAAGGTTCTAAAGTTGCACCTGTAATTCCTTCAATTCCATGGGGGCCATGTGATAAGGGGCTTTTGACACTGGTGCTGAGCCGGGGAGTAGGTCTATAGCAAATTCCATCTCTTAGTCCAATGGCAAGCCTGTCAAGTCATCCAGGAATACATTAGAAAATTTCCTCACCACATCTAGCCCAGTCAATGGCCTAATCTCTACCTCAGTATCCATCACAGATGCTAAGTAGCCTTGACATCCCTTATCCAGTAGCTTCTTCATATAGAGTGCAGATATGATAACTTTCTTAGGTTTCTTGGGCATATCCCCTTGGATCACAAACTCATCATCATCACGAGGTTTGAAAATGATAGCCTTCTCTGCACATAGCACATTGGCCCTATATGCGGACAACCAGTCTATTTCTAAAATCACGTCGAAGTCGGTCATATCCAATTCAATCAAGTGAGCATTCAATTCATGATCACCTATGGTCACTGGGCAAGGCTTATAAACATAGTTTAAACCCACTACACCTCTTATAGGGGTGCTCATAGCCAAACATTGAGTCATCCCCTTAGGTGGAATAATGATATCAATAATGTACCTGTCACTACATCGGGAGCATCCTCAGCATCCTCCGCCATCATAGCAAACACTCTACCCTGTGGTCTCTGGCCCTGTAGGGGTTGTGCTGATCTAGGGGCTGAATATGTCTACTGGGGCCTAGGTGGCATAGTGTAGGGTGCATCACCTGGCCTTCGGTGGGGGCATGTCCTCGCCATATGGCCTGGCTAATCATAATGAAGACATCTCGGGCCCGATCCTGAAGACTGGGATACTGCACTAGATCGGGAGGATTGGGAAATCTGACTAGCATTAGGCCTCCTAAATTGCACTAGAGTTGGGTTGACATAAGGCACTCGAAAAGGTTTGCTGCCTCCCCTAGAGTCAGTAGATCCCTTTGGCCTCTTTCCCGTTCCTTACCGAGTTGTGTAGTTATCCCTATGCCGATCCTCAATAGATTTGGCCACTTTGACCACCTCAGTATAGGTTTACAGTTTCAACCCACAATGGTTGACCCAATACCTAGCCTCAACCCTTTCTCAAACTTCTTTGCCTTGGCTCTATCACCTCTCAGATGCTCAGGAGCAAAATGGAATAGCTCCTCAAAGCACTACTGATACTCGAGCACAGACCGGGAACCTTGAACCAACTGAGAGAACTCACTCTCTCTCCTATCCCGGAAGCTTTACAGAAAATAGTTCTCAAAGAAGGCCCCTTTGAAGTCTGGCCAAGTAGGGTTTGGGTTACTAGCCCTCAGAATTGGCTCGGTGGCACTCCACCAATCATTTGCTTCATTTTGTAACTGATAGCCAACATACAAAATTTTTTGCTCATTGGGGTAGCCCATCAGTCTAAAACCTTCTCCATTCCACCAATCCATCTTGATGGATACAACGGGTCTTGCCCCACCTTGGAGAAACATGGGGCCTAAGCCATTGAAACTTCTCCATCATTTTTTTCAAGTTTGCCCAACCCTCTACATGGGCTTGAGCTTGTTTCGGCATCGGGTCTTGCACATGCCCATGCACTTGTGCCCCACTAGATGTTTAAAGGGTAGCCGATCTAGTGGGTATTAGAATGGGTGCCGATGGAGTAGGAGGTGTGGGCGGTGCATTACGTGCTTCCATTGTCTCTTGGATTCTATTATCGATCCCGGCCATAAACTAGTTTTTCCTTTCTTCCACTTCCCGCATCATGTTATTCAAGATGGATGCCACATCCTAGGCCTTAAGTATAGGCGGGGCCGGTGGCGTATTGTGGGGTCTACCCCAATACTATATAGGGGAAGCGGGAGGTGACGGGCGTGATTGGGAGCTGGATCGGGTGTTCCGACGTGACATGATTCCTGTGAAGGAATCCGATTAGTACATATGCATAAACAAGGTTGCATGTAATTGGAACACATACATACATAATGGGTTCCACATGTACACAATTGGAAAAATTAGGGTTAGGACATGTATAAGTGGGGTCCACACATATTAAGATCCGATCATGCACACATCCCAAAGAGGCACACCATCAAAGAGCCCAAATAAAACTTAGGTTTTGAAAAATTAACATAATTTATTTTTCAAATGAATCCATCGGAAACAGGGAGTCAAACCACCAAAAATATGGTTTAATCCACCAAAAACATCAGTGGTATTTTTGGTGGGCAGAGTAGAGGCCAAAAACCCAATTTCTACATCACTGGAAACAGACACCAGGAGCATGCCCAGTGTTTCCGGAGGCACTAAATCGGCCATAAATAGACTTTGGCCCTGGTTTATTCATACAAAACCCTATTTACTCTTGTGAGAAAGGTGTGGAAACAGTCAAGGAGTATTTTGCTACCCATTCCCTACCTTCCTCGCGCTATTTCACGATCGATCAGTGCCACATTCGCATTTAAGGTATGTTTTCTCTCTCTAAAACCTAGTTTTTGTGATTTTCTTCTCTGTGAGTTTTGCATGCAGCCATTTAACTAGGTTTTCCATTCTAAATCCTTAGGAATCATCTTGTAACAATTTCTGGACACCGTGTATGTACCTGACGTGCTCTTATACAAGAGGAGCAAGATGCCACTAAGCAGTTCAACCCAATCCTGTTTCGCTCTATGGTTGAGCAAGACCGTTGGGAGTTTTTTGATCACCGTAACGTCGACCTAGGAGTCTATGTGAGGACCAACAACTTCTGTGCATTCTATCTTCATCAATGGTTTGAGGAGATCGGGTGGTACTGTATCCTGAAACCCAACCGATACTACTACCCCACCGTGGTTAGGCTATTCTACTCTAACATGGAATGCATGAACCGGGGTACCGAAGAGATTTAGATCACCTCTTATGTGAAGGGGGTGGAGATCTCCTTTGACATGGGGCAACTGGAAAATATTTTAATGATCAGCAATACCGATAACCTAGTGTACTGCCCACCTCGGACTCCGACATATGAATTTCAGAGTCCCGACACCTTCCAGGAGATCAATGACATCCTGACTAAGGAAGCCATAGGATGGAACCATTCAGTCAACTACTTTGCCACTCCAAAGGTTGTCTATCGTGCAATTCAGCTGAATGTCCTCCCCACCTATGGACATTATAATGAGGTATCCACTCTGCAAGCCTACGTGACATACTGCGTGTACATGGGGGTGCAGATATGTCTGCCTTACCTCCTAATGTGGACCATAGTAACTCGGTCTGAATGGCAGGATCGGCAAGTAGGGAACCTATAGTACGGGAGTATATTGACTGACATCTTTTGCCGTTTTGGGGTGAACTTGGAGGGTGAGGCACGCTTGGGTGAAGAGGTCACAGACTTTAACCAAGATTCACTGAGGAAGATGACCATAGATTTGAGGGAGTTGACACCTATCCCAGGAGAGGGTCAGTAGCCTATAGAGGTAGAGGGTGGCGGTGCCGGTGATGTTGGTGCAGGAGGAGAAGCTGCTGGGGTTGGTGGGGCTCCACCACCTGATCCCCAGGCTATGGGTTCTATGGCGGCTTCTACATCTCAAAGTACTAGGGGTGTGAGGCCTTATGGTCTCAATGATGTTATGGCCCGTCTGGACACCACTCTGTCACTGATGAGGAGCATAGATGGCCACCTCAAGAGCATGGATAGGACCTATTGTCTTATGGACAATAGAGTGGCCTCTCTAGAGGCATAGATGTAGGCAATGGTCTTCCACCTCGGCATTCTGGTGCCTCCTCCAAGAACGCATGGTCCAAACCACGCTCAGGGCCAAGAACAGAACCAGTAGCAGTAGTAGTAGCAAGAGTAGTGGCATGCTTGCCACTGTAGCTTTTAGGATTTCCATTTTCATATTTTTATTTGAGTTTGATGTTTTAGGTTTAGTTGAACTTTTTCATTATGTCATATGCTTCAGTTGTTTGATTTCTTAGTCTTAGGCTAGTTAGGGTTTCCCGCTTTCTGTACTTTAAATTTTTCATAAAAAGTGTAAGCTGTGTATTCAAGTTCTTCATTATAATGAAATGGCTTCAACACCTATACTTGTCTCCTAATTGTGCAAATTCAATTATTGTTGTCTTGAGATTTTTATTAAATCTTAATTTCCCCAAAGTCGTGGTTTGGTCGAGATTGTGAGTTAAGGCAGAGCTTCACACTCTGATACCATAGCTGTCACACCCCACTCCCGACAGACCCAACATACCATTAGGAATACCGGTGGTGTGAGTAATACACGTACCTGTCTTACAAACCTACCAGGATATCTGATAGCAGTACCTTAACATTTTCACAATCTCACATCACAAACCAGTATAAGCAGCGGAATCAGAGTATAGTGCATAATTTATAAATAAAATGGGGAACATCTAAAGGTAATATAATAGCAATAATCGAGTTATTCTATTACATTCATCTATGACATAAACTATAATCTCAAGAAAATATACAATCCACAACTATATCCAAAAATATCACAATACGATGTACAATCTCACGATGCGGCGTAAGAATAGTGGTCGCAAGCAAAGTCCTGATCATGCTCCTTCATTTCTGCCATCCACTAGTCGCTCACACCGTACTCTGGCCTAAAAGATACTAGATCACCCACCATCGGCACCACAATACCTGCATCATCATCTAAAAAGGGGTGTATATGTGGGGTGAGCTTTCCAACTCCCTCAGTGAGGGGTGGGGTCAAGCACATCCAAGCAAGTCAATAGCAGTAATATTTATGATGCATGATTGCGGAAATTAAACACATAGTCCATGATGCTGGTGATGCAGTTCATTTGTTTATTATCCACCTAACAATACAAACTAAGTCTGGTAAATGCTACTATGGTGCATTAGGCTGTATCCCTCGTCTCGAAAATGACATCAACTAAGCAGCGATACAAACCCTAACCGTGATTAGAAGCCTACTGATCCCCGTATGCATCCATGGGTCACCCAGAAAACCCTTGATAACCCCCTCCTAGAAGTCATGGCACCGGTAACACATCGCCATGTACGATAGGTTCCCTCCTCCGATAACAATCACATCATACCACGGGAGTGGCACTTCGGGAAGGCTCATCAAACATACCACAATGAGTTATCTAACACCTCAACCCCTATTGGCAAGGGTGTGTAGCATAGGGAGTGGTACCTAACCACATATATACTACATGCCTTCATAATGATACAGTTAGTATAGATTACATGATATCGGAGAGACCTCAGCCACAAAGTGTAATCCATCTCCAAAATACAGTCCCGGGTACACGATACCAGAGAGACCTTGACCACAAAGTAAAACCCAAGACCATTTACCTAATCTAGCATACATATCACAGTTGAGTATGGACTATGCAACACCGGTAAGACCTTGGCCACGAAGTGTATCCATTTCCAAATGTAGTCCCAAGGTACACGATACTAGCGAGACCTTGGCCACAAAGTGTAACCCACGACTACAACTAACTCTAATGCTCATAATCAATGCATGAATGCAACATGCATATGGAAATCACAGCACCGACACCACCTTGGCCACGTCGGATTTCATCTCACACACACACACACCCATCCAAACACACGAAGATCATGGTATCGGTACCACCTCGGCCACACCAAATCCCATCATACATTTCCATACAATTCATATCATGATCGTAAAATGACAATTTCAATTAAACAAATAATTCTAAGTATGTGAGCAATTAAATAATTAATAAAAATTTAAAAATAAACACAGTCCATCCTTCCCCTATTTTATGATCGATCATGTTTAGGTTCAAGTATGGCCACCGATCGATCAATTTAATCTTGGCTTTGGGGCACGTGCCCGTCACTGTCCTAGACACAAGGGAAGCATACATCAGTACACATCAGAAACATCGAGAGGGACCCACACAGGTCACCCCCAAGTGTACAGACACTGTCTCCCAATGACAGTAATGTCACTAGAAACAACCACCAGAAATATGGCATTTTCACCTTTAATATCAAACCTGTTGCTGGTGGAGGTAACAGAGAGCATGTAAAGCTCACATGTTCACCAGAAATATGCCACTGGAAATAGACCCAATGGATCCGGTGGGCTATTTCCGATGGAGGTGTAGGGCACTCCAACTAATTTGGGGCTTTCTGGCTCGGGCCCGATAGCCAGGATTTGTTCTATGGAGTTTGTAGGGGTTGTCCCTAGCATCATTCTAATCCAAGAAAATTCCAATTCTATCGAGCTGTTTGGGAGATACGTCGATCAAATGATCGAAACCCTAGTTGGTCTTTTTGCATTACATGTTACCGGAGCACACCGGGCTTGGTTCGAGCTCGGCAACAACACCGGGTGTAATACCCTGCTTCTTAAACCCGGTCTGATTTTGCGGTTGAATTGGTTTGACCATGCAGGAACCGAGCCAGAGGAAATTAGAGCAGGTTCCTTATGGGCTATGATGGCACGGGTGACCTTAAACACCGGCTGGCCCGACAAGTCCGAGCCAGTGCCAGAAGAGACGGGAGTACCCAAGCCGTGTACATGCACCTACCATAAGGCCATGTACGGATAAAGCAGGTATTATATCCATATTTTAAGGTATATACGTATGCTACATCGTATGCCAGGGGTGGGGTTCGTGCCGAGGCCCGAACCCTGTCAAAATCCTAAGTTTTGGCCCTCAGGTGGGCGGACAGGTGGGTGCACCCACCCACCTGAGTGACCCATCCATGTGCACTATTCACTTAATTAGGAATTGTATATATAGCTTTATGTTTTTCTTTTCTTTCCATTTATGTCACCCGTACATTGGTGAGGATAGTAAAGAGGAGAGAGAAAAGAAAGAGAAGAAGAAGGGAAGAGAAGGAAGAGGAAGAAAAGAGGGATTTCAGCGGCGCCGAAGCTCGATCTTCCCATTCCGGCGCCGGGAGAGTGATCTTCAACTCTAGATCTACAGTTAGAGGTAAGCAAAGTTGGGTTTTGTGAACATTCACCATATCCAAGCTTTAAACCCTTGATTCGAGTATGGTTTCTTGAGATCTTGTAAATCCCCTTTGAAATGATGAATCTAAGGTTTAATAGATGATTTATGTGTTGATCTTGAAGGATTTGAAGAGATATTGACAAGGTGGAAGGAGCATTGTGGGTTTGAAGTGATTTGGAGGGTTTGAAGTCGTTCTTGAGCAAAGAAGGTAAGATGGTTTCCCATTACTTGAATCTAACCTAGATCTAAGTTAGAACCATCCTATAGGACCTTGAAGGTGTGAAGAATGGGTTGGGAAAAGCCCCATTTGAATCCCCAAAGAATGGTGGAAGTTGGGAAGAAATAGTGTCTTTTCTGCCAAGACCGGTGGGTGGCACCGGTGGGTGGCACCGGTGGGCCCCTACCCGCCTGTGGCACCCACCTGAGAGGGCAGGGGCCTTCTGGCTCAACCGACGGGTGGAACCGGTGGGCCCAACCGGTGGGCCCCTACCCGTCGGTCCAAACCGGTGGGTAGGACCGGTGGGCCAGACAGCCCACCTGTCTGACCCACCCGTGTGGCCCCGAGGGTGATCCTTATGTCCGATTGGACCCAAATCGGACGTGTGACCTTCTTTTGATGTTCTAAACACGATTTTGTCATCAGATTTCATTAATTTTGATCCTAAAATTGTGAAGTACTAACCCGGCTCAATTATGTTAGGTTCACCAAATCCTACCCGATTCGCACCGGATCTCACCCGTACTGAGCGGGAATCCTTGTACGCTACAGGTAAGTGGGGAGAGGACGTTTGGCATTATTTCAAGGCATTGTTTGGCATTCATTTAATTATATCTAGTCTAGTCATGCCATCATGAATATGCTATGTAGACTATTCATTCCACACATTGATGTGAATATGTGCTATGTTTACTTTCCAATTGCCAATTGAATGAGATGTTTATATGTTGAATGTGAACATCATGGTGCATAATGCATTTATAGACTAGATGCCGTAGTCGGCTTGAAAACGAGTGCATTGGTGGCCCATGGAATGGGACACGGAGGCACTATGCAATCGTACTATTGTCATATAGGAGCATGCGGTATTAGGATTATCACCATCCCGTGCTATGACCCTTCCCAACAGGGGTTAAGGTGTTGGGTTATCATTTGGGGGGAAGCAGTGGTAGCGGTCGTCGGGTCACTGTGGCGGTTAGACATAACGCCCGACGGGTCATGTAGGACAGTCGGCAACCCCGGTGGTACATTCAAGAGGGCCAATCGTACTGCTTTTAAATTACTGGAGTCAGCACCTTTATTTTTAGTCATTTACATTTCTGTTGAGAGCCGGTGGACGGCATTGTCTTTACTTTTCCGAGTACTCACGGTGGGCCTTCTCCGACAGCCCTATGGGCGTATCGCGGGAGGGAGTTCACGGCTCGTACCCAGAGTATACGCGCACTGTGGTTGTAGTAGCACTAAAACCAAGGACTTAGTGATGTTGCTTAGGTGGATGTGATTAAAATGTATAGCATGGCATGTAGTGCATATGATGTGTTGTGATGTGTGGACTGCTGTGTGGTCCATCTTACCACTTACTGAGCTAGTGAGCTCATCCCACGTATACGCCCCTTTTTAGATGATTTTACAGGTCATACATCTGAGGAGCACGGGGTGGGTCCCACAGTCGAGTTTCCTGAAGAGGACTGGTGGACCCCTGAGGAGTTAGAGCACGACACCAACTGCTCGTGCGAGAGTTGTGCTGTGGGACAGCAGTTCTGAGGCCGTGCTGAGCTCCACTTCTGAGGCCGAGCTGAGCTCTACTACGTGATGCCGAGCTGGGCTCAACCCTTGATGCCGAGCTGAGCTCTAGCCTTGATACCGAGCCGAGCTGTGTATTCTGATTGTTTTTGTGGATTTCCTTACGTACTTGATAATTGAATTTTATTCTTTTTGTGTATATATCATGCCTTCGGGCCCAAATGTATATAATTATTGTATCACTATCCGGGTATCAAGTATTATGGGATTATTCACAGGTAAAACTTAGTCTTCCGCTGATCTGATGAGGTTATATTAGTTGTGTGTTTGCTGTGGTGGAATACAGTATCTGATGATCCTGGCAGGTTTCGGTTAACCGGTGTTAACTCGATCACTGGCCCCGTTCAGTGTGAATGGGGTGTGACAAACGGTGGTATCAGAGCGTGATGCTCTGCTCCACTCACAGCATACCATTAGAATCCCGTAGACTCTATAATAGGGAAATGAGGATTGGGTTAATGTAAAAACTTTTAAGATTAAAAGCCAAAGAAAGAAAGTATAAAAAGGGGTTGCATTATATGTTGCATTCATGGCATGCGTGAGTATAGATAAAAGGGGATTAGGTTGGAGATATAACCTATAGAGTACTATTTCGACGAAATTTTGGCAGCATAATGGCGTAAAATCGGATTTCCAAAAAATTTACACACAAATACCTGATAAACAATAGATAATATGACATAATAATGATCAAGTAGCAAAATACACAACTAAACTAAACATGTATTCCACATCTGAATTCACCACAAAATCCACTATCCAAAAATATATTATTCCACAATGAATCCAGTTACAGCGCAAATACAAGGAATGATAAGAAAAGAAATATACAACAAGGTCTACAAAAAAAAGGAAAACAGATAAACAACTGGTGTGGGCGAGCCAAGCCCTCACTGGTCATCGTCGTCATCATCGATGATCACCACGTTCGTCGGAGGCCTAGAGTTGACGTTGAGGCGGTGATCGTAATAGTCAAACCTTGCGTTCACCAGCCGTACCTCCCTCCGAAGCCGGCCAAAATCTGCTGAGATAGCATTGGCCATGGTGTCCAAGTCCTGACCCAGCCTGAGGAAGGAATCCTCCAAGGTGGCCTGCCTCTCCAGGATGCGTTCCTCCGTGGAGCCACTCTCGTCCAGTCGTCTCAGTAGCTGAACCTGGACATCCTGTAAGGCCCGCATGGAGGACACCATGCCCTCGAAGTCGTAGACACCACTCCCAGGTGGTGGAGCTCTATGTGGTGAGGCTATAGCTCTGGAAGAACTGGGACCAGGACCTCTCGACTCCTGAGGCGCCTCCTCAGGGATGCCACCACCCATCAGATCCTCCTCCTCGTCCTGAGGAACGTAGTCCTCATCCTCCTCACTGGACTCCTCCTCCATGAGGACAACCTCCATAGGGGCAGCCCTCCTACCCCTACCTCTTTGAGCTCCTGATCTCGGAGGTGAATCCATGAGGGTTTGGAGACCCATCCTCAGGAGGTTACTCCGGTCAAACCTATCAGCCGGACTCTTCCCCTCCTTGCCCCTCAAGTCCACCCCGAAGAACTCAAAGATCCTAGTGAGGATCCTACCATAGGGGAATCCTCCATCCTCAGGGTGGGAAGTGTGGTGCTCCATCGTCCTGAGAATGATGTAGGGGAGGCACAAGTGCTCGCCGCCTCCCTCTGCAGCCGTGTAAATGCAGAACGTAATGAAAGCCGCTATGAAACCCACCTGGTTCCGATGACCTCCTCTGGGGAGCAGGTTGAACTGGACCAACCGGGCAAATACACGAACCTCAAGGTAGAAGGACGTCTCGGACTCCGGGCGATTACTGCTGCCACAGATGGTCTCGTAGATGAAGTCCGACGTTGCCAGGCTCATGAACGGTCCCAGAGGCTTACTCATGGGAGGACTGTAGTATCGCTGACCAGCCGCCGATATACCTAGGATGCTGGCCAAGGTACCCACCATCAACTGGATGTCTACCCCCTTCACCAAGCTGCTAATGGTGAACTCCCCGTACGGATACGACACCTCCAGGTTGCAGTAGAACCGATGGACTAGCTGCTCGTAGCAGGGTCGGTCTACGTGAAGAATAGAGTCCCAGCCCAATGCTGAGAACCTCTCCTGAAGCCGAGCCTTGTGGAAGTCCTCGACTACCACGGTCTTCTCCATCATCACTGACCCCTTCAGGAAGTTAGGCCAGTTGGCTGCTGCCTCTGCACTAAGGAAGTGCTCCTCATCATAGTCTGAAGGGTCAGACTGGGCAGGTGCGGGTCTCCCTGTGCGAGGAGCTGAAGAGCTAGCCTCCGCACTCTTCCGCTTAGAAGCGGTAGTCTTACGTCGAGCGCCAGAGGAAGATGGTCCCTTACCGGTGCGAGATGACATCCTGGCAATAAGAAAAGGAAGTAGGGTTAGTAAGTAATGCAAAATGACAGCGTTAGAAAGGGGAAACCCAAAACCCGAATACTCGTAAAGTGGAAACGGCGACAAGCTAGAAATAAGAGGAAACCTACGGACATGATGCACGGTAAGCTACAAAGGAGAAACATGCCAAAACAGTAAAATGACGACAAAGAGCATATTAACATGAGAGGATTCGATTTCAATGCACCAACTCATTCACAATGAAGTAAAAGCTTGAAACCCTAGGCCTAGAACGAAATGCCATAGTAGCGGGATCATGAAAGTGCAAGAACATACCCAAATAGACTATGGAGTTCCATGAATACAAGTATGGGATGAAAATCAAGGAAACCAATACAAAAAGAGGGATTTTCATGGAAATACATGGGGATTCCAAGCATAATGGATGATTCATGAAATCTAAAGCATATCAAGCACAAATCAAATGGAATGCATCACAAGGGAGTTATCAATTGGAGAAAAGGATCAAAAATGTAAGAAACCCCCAAATTTGGAAACCTAGGGCACGAATTGGGGTTTTCTCCAAATGAAGAGATAAAATTCCTATAAACTACAAATGACCACAGTAGAAGCATCACAATCACATGGAAATACTATTCTATGGTGAAAAATATGAAAAGGAAACCTAAAAAGTAAAGCTTATGCATGCATTCTACCCCAAATGAAAATTCTGAGAAAAGAAAAAGGAGGAACTTACTTGAAGGAGGGAGAGTTGACTCTTCTCTAAAGCGCCGAGTGGATGAGTAGACTCGCGAGTAGAAGCGCCGAGGAGACCTCCAAGATCGCCCAAGGAAGAAAGGAAGAAAGAGAAAGGAGATGGGGAAAGAGACAAACAGAACAGGGCCTGTAGGGCCCTGTTCGTGTTTTTACACGGGCAAGACCGGCGGGTATAACTGGCGGACCCCTACCCGCCGGTGCCACCCGCCGGTGTGAGGCACTAGGACCGGCGGGCTTGACCGGCGGGCCCCTACCCTCCGGTGCAGCCACCGGTTGTGAAAGTTGGGAAATTTTGAAATTTTTTTTTTCTCTTTTCTTTTTCCCTTCTCTCCTCCTAGCATGATTTCATTGATTTTCACTATTGATATTATTCCTATGATTAATGTGCTATGGTCAAGTGGGACCATTGACATATCTGTTGGGGCCTTTGCCCTGTATCTTGGAATTAAGCTGCGGTTATTTACAGGCTATCATACACTACAACACCTTATGTGATGGCATATGATTGTGTGCCGAAATCAATTCTACGGTGTTTAACCAATATGGTGTGTGATGTGTTCCAGGTACAGGGATACGATGGTACATACTAGATCCGGTAGTAATGCCCGAGGTACCTCGCGGGGTCCTCGTCGGGTCGGTCGACCACAAAATCCCAGGAGGTCCCGCTCTGTGGGGCATACCTCACCTCCACTACCTCCAGAGACCCTTGGTCAGGGTGGGGCACATGGGGACCCACCTATGACTACACTCCCGGACCCTCCACCGGTCATTACACCGGAAGATGTTGCTACAATAATTCAGCAGTCCCAACAAGCTTTTCAGCAACAAATGCTTCAGCAACAGCAAGCATTTATAACTGCCATCCAGCAATAGTTGGACTTTTCTCAACCGGGTCAACCTCCCCGGGTACTCACTCCACAGGACCCACCTATAGGGTCGGGAACGGGACCACAAGTGGGGGGTACACCCCCAATCCCACCATTCGGTGTTCCTCAGTATGGGATGCCTCCTCCATACTCCTACTATCCTGTTTATGCTCCTAACTTCCCGACGACGAGTAATACGTCAAGGGTAGTGGAGTCATTCAAGAGGAACTTACCACCTGTATTCTCTAAGGTGGGGAGTGATCCTCTGGAACCGGATCAATGGATCCAAGAATTAGAGAAGATATTTGAGGTGCTTGAGTGCACGGATGCACAGAAACTCATTTGTGCTGGTTTGCAACTCAAGAAAGAGGCAAATTCTTGGTGGCAAGCCTCCAAGCCTATATTATTGGCTGCTCATCCAGAACCCACTTGGGAGCAGTTCAAGGAGTTGTTCTTGGACAACCATTATCCGCGCAGTTTCAGAGACCGAAAGGAGACTGAGTTCATGGCCTTAACTCAAGGAGGTAAGACTGTCCTTGAGTACCAACAACAATTCGAGAGTTTGTTCCATTTTGCCCCAAGGCATATGAGGACAGCTGAAGAGAAGGCAGCAAGGTTCCTAAAAGGCCTAAAAGCATCTATTGGGTCTGTACTTGAGGTCTGGATTTGACCGAATATGGCCAGATTGTGCAGAAGGCCAAGACCATGGAAGATAAGCAAAAGGGTGAACAGTCCCTCACCCCTGGACTGTGGAAGAGAACAAATCCATTCCCGGATATGGGAAATTCCTCCAAGGCATACCGCGGATCATACAGTTCTGGGCCTATGTATAGGCAGCCCTATAGGCCATCTGGCTACCCTCCTAGGCCAGTTGGTGGTTCGGGTTCCACCTCTTTTCGCCCGAACACTAGTGTGGCACCTACAGCTCCAAGGCCACCTCAACCTCCATCTGCAACGGGTCAAGTGCAGAGGGGCCCCGCTCCAGTTCTGACATCTCAGATTCATTGCTTCAACTGCCATTTATATGGGCATTATGCGAAAGACTGTCGGGCCAGACCAGCCTTGCCCTCCAGTCAGCCCTCTGCGTACCGACCTCCCTTACCTCGAGGGAATCAACCGCAGGGAAGGATGTATGCTCTATCAGCCGAGGAAGCTGAGGCCAGTACAGAAGTAGTTGCAGGTACATTTTAAATTAAGAAATTCATTATGATTAATATTGATGACCTGCTGAAATTATATGATTGTTATACTAGGTATCCTATCCATATCAGGCATTTCAGCCTATGTTTTATTCGATTCAGGAACTACTCATTCATTCGCATCTAAGAGATTTGTGGAGAAACTTGGGATGTCACCCAGGATCCTAGACCATGGAATGATTGTTAGTATGCCTACTGGTAAAGTTGCACAGTTAAAGGAAGTGTATGGGCCGTGCCCAGTGGAAATTAGTGGGATGAATCTTGATGCGCAACTCATTAAGTTTAATATGCAGAATTTTGATGTTATATTGGGTATGGATTAGTTGTCGGCTCATCGAGCTAATGTGATCTGTGCTGAAAAGCTAATAAGGGTGACAGATGACGAAGGGAAAGAATTGGTATACCGAGCAGATCCCATGAAAAGAGTGAAGAAGGTCCTTGTCTCTGCTCTTCAAGAGGTAAAGTTGCTAGAAAGTGGATGTCATGATTACTTGGCATCGGTACTTGGTGTTGATGCAAGGATTACACCTCTAGAAGAGGTAAATGTGGTTAAAGAGTTTCCCGATGTTTTCCCAGATGATCTGATGCATTTACCACCTGATAGAGAGTTGGAGTTTGCCATAGACTTGACTCCTGGAGCAGCTCCGGTATCTAAGGCTCCATACAGGATGGCACCAGCTGAATTGAAGGAGTTGCAGATGCAGTTGCAGGAATTATTAGAAAAGGGGTTTATTGGCCCAAGTGTTTCACCTTGGGGTGCCCCGGTGTTGTTTGTCAAGAAGAAGGATGGTAGTTTGCGTATGTGCATAGATTACCGGGAGTTGAATAAGCTAACCATTAAGAACCGGTATCCATTGCCACGCATTGATGATTTATTTGATCAGTTGCAGGGAGCCAGAGTATTTTCAAAGATAGACCTTCGGTCCAGCTATTATTAGCTCAAGATAAAGAACAATGATATACCCAAAATAGCATTTAGGACTCGATACGGTCACTATGAGTTCCTAGTGTTATCTTTCGGGTTAACCAATGCACCGGCAGCATTCATGGATCTAATGAATCGAGTATTTCAGGATGTGCTCGACAAATGGGTAATTGTTTTTATTGACGATATCTTGATCTACTCCAAGACCGAAGAGGAGCACACTCAACACTTGAGGATGGTGTTACAGAGGTTGAGGGATCAACAGTTGTTTGCCAAGTACAGTAAGTGTGAATTCTGGCTTGAACAAGTTGGATTCCTGGGGCACGTAGTGTCTAAAGCCGGAATCGAAGTAGATCCTGCTAAGGTGAAAGCAGTAGTGGAATGGGAAAGCCCCAAGAATGTTACCGAAATTAGAAGCTTCTTGGGTTTGGCTGGATACTACCGGCGCTTTATTGAGAATTTTGCTCGGATCTCAGCGCCAATGACCAAGTTGACTAAAAAGGGTGTGAAATTCGACTGGGTAGAGGAATGTGAGAAGAGCTTCCAAGAATTGAAAGAAAAGTTGGTGACTGCCCCTGTGCTGACTATTCCTGAAGGCACAGGTGGAATGACAGTTTATACCGATGCTTCCAAAGTTGGTTTGGGTTGTGTTCTCATGCAACGCGGTAAGGTAATAGCGTATGCATCCCGACAACTAAAGGAGTATGAGAAGAATTACCCCACTCATGACTTGGAACTAGCTGCAGTCATTTTTGCCCTTAAGATCTGGCGACATTATTTGTATGGGGAGAAGTGCGAGATATACAGTGATCACAAAAGCTTGAAGTACTTCTTCACCCAGAAGGATTTGAACATGAGACAGAGGAGATGGCTTGAACTCATAAAGGATTATGACTGCGACATTCAGTATCGTCCTGGCAAGGCTAATGTAGTGGCAGATGCATTGAGTCGGAAGACACAGACTGTGTCGCTCTCATACTTAGCAGTCAGTCCACCACTCGTGCAAGAGGCGATGCTAATGGACGAAACCCTCTTGTATGAAGGGGCAACCTTAGAGCTGGAACCTCAACCCGAAAACCTTAAATGGTTGACTGTATCCTTGACGGCTCTACAGGTGCATCCGGCAATTAGGCAAGAGGTGATAATGAAGCAACCTTTGGATCCTGAATTGCAGCGGATCAGAGTTAAGGTTCAAGATCAAACCATGAACGACCCAGATTTTGCTTTAGCCAGTGATGGGGCATTGATGTTTCGAGACAGATTGTGTGTACCCGATGATTTGGATATACAAGATAAGATAGTGCGAGAAGCACATAGCTCCGAGTACTCACTTCATCCAGGAAGTACCAAAATGTACAAAGACCTCAAACAAAGTTACTGGTGGCCAAAAATGAAAGTCACCATAGCTTTGTATGTGGCGACTTGTCTTACCTACCAGAAAGTAAAAGCTGAAAGGCATCGACCTTATGGTACTCTTCAGCCACTCCCAGTACCAGAATGGAAGTGGGAAAGGATTACAATGGACTTCGTCACCGGACTACCAAGTACACCTAAGGGAATGGACGCGATATGGGTAATCGTGGATCGGCTTACCAAGACTGCTCATTTTATTCCTATCAAGACCAAGTTCTCTTATGACCAAACTAGCACAACTTTACATGGACAACATAGTGCGTTTACATGGAGTGCCAGTGAGCATTGTTTCAGATAGGGACCCAAGGTTCACTTCTGGATTTTGGAAAAGCTTACAGCGTGCCTTGGGATCATAGCTGAATTTGAGTACTGCTTTTCACCCACAGACGGATGGTCAGTCGGAGCGAACCATTCAAATATTAGAGGACATGCTCAGGGCATGCACAATGGAGATGAGTGGCAGTTGGGAAGAATATATACCTCTTATGGAGTTTGCATATAACAACAGTTACCAAGCTACAATTAGAATGGCTCCGTATGAGGCGTTATATGGTAGAAAGTGCAGGACTCCTTTGTATTGGGATGAGGTAGGCGAACGTCGAATGTTAGGACCTGAGATGATCCAAATGACTTGTGACAAAGTCGACGTTATTAGAGAACGGATTAAAGCAGCTCAGTCCCGTCAAAAGAGCTATGCGGACACCCGCAGAAAAGATATTGAATTTCAGCCAGGAGAAAAGGTATTTCTCAAGATATCTCCTACTAAAGGTTTGCAAAGGTTTCACAGAAAGGGGAAGTTGAGCCCAAGATACATTGGACCATTTGAGATCTTATCCCGAGTTGGCTCAGTAGCCTACATGCTTGCTCTGCCACCTTCACTTGGGGATGTTCACAATGTATTCCATGTATCCATGCTGAAGAGATACGTGCATGATCCATCTCATGTACTACCCGTGGAACCAGAGTACCTAGAAGCTGATATGACCTATACAGAACAGCCAGCTGAAATTTTGGACCGGAAGGTGAAAACCCTTCGCAACCGCTCCATTTCCTATGTAAAGGTGCGATGGGCTGATCATTCACTTGAAGAAGCATCTTGGGAGGTAGAGGATGAAATGCAAGCCAAGTACCCTCATCTTTTTGATCAACCAGGTACGCAATTTCGAGGATGAAATTTTTCAGAAGGGGGGGTAATGTAATACCCTGCTTCTTAAACCCAGTCTGATTTCGCGGTTGAACCGGTTTAACCATGCAGGAACCGAGCCAGAGGAAGTTAGAGCGGGTTCCTTATGGGCTATGATGGCACGGGTGACCTTAAACACCGGCTGGCCCGACAAGTCCGAGCCAGTGCCAGAAGAGACGGGAGTGCCCAAGCCGTGTACATGCACCTACCATAAGGCCATGTACGGATAAAGCAGGTATTATAACTGTATTTTAAGGTATATACGTATGCTACATCATATGCCAGGGGTGGGGTTCGTGCCGAGGCCCGAACCCTGTCAAAATCCCAAGTTTTGGCCCTCAGGTGGGCGGACAGGTGGGTGCACCCACCCACCTGAGTGACCCATCCATGTGCACTATTCACTTAATTAGGAATTTTATATATAGCTTTATTTTTATTTTTTTTCTTTTCTTTCCATTTATGTCACCCGTACATTGGTGAGGATAGTAAAGAGGAGAGAGAAAAGAAAGGGAAGAAGAAGGGAAGAGAAGGAAGAGGAAGAAAAGAGGGATTTCAGCGGCGCCGAAGCTCGATCTCCCCATTCCGGCACCGGGAGAGTGATCTTCAACTCTAGATCTACAGTTAGAGGTAAGCAAAGTTGGGTTTTGTGAACATTCACCATACCCAAGCTTTAAACCCTTGATTCGAGTATGGTTTCTTGAGATCTTGTAAATCCCCTTTGAAATGATGAATCTAAGGTTTAATAGATGATTTATGTGTTGATCTTGAAGGATTTGAAAAAATATTGACAAGGTAGAAGAAGCATTGTGGGTTTGAAGTGATTTGGAGGGTTTGAAGTCGTTCTTGAGCAAAGAAGGTAAGATGGTTCCCATCACTTGAATCTAACCTAGATCTAGGTTAGAACCATCCTATAAGACCTTGAAGGTGTGAAGAATGAATGGGAAAAGCCCCCATTTGATTCCCCAAAGAACGGAGAAAATGGGGAAGAAACAGGGTGTTTCCCACCAAGACCGGTGGGTGCAACTGGTGGGCCCCTACCCGCCTGTGGGCACCCACCTGAGAAGGCAGGGGGGCCATCGAGCCCAACCGGTGGGCCAACTCGTACCCAGAGTATACGCGCACTGTGGTTGTAGTAGCACTAAAACCAAGGACTTAGTAATGTTGCTTAGGTGGATGTGATTAAAATGTATAGCATGGCATGTAGTGCATATGATGTGTTGTGATGTGTGGACTGCTGTGTGGTCCATCTTACCACTTACTGAGCTAGTGAGCTCATCCCACGTATACACCCCTTTTTAGATGATTTTACGGGTCATACATCTGAGGAGCATGGGGTGGGTCCCACAGTCGAGTTTCCTGAAGAAGACTGGTGGACCCCTGAAGAGTTAGAGCATGACACTAACTGCTCATGTGAGAGCTGTGTTGCGGGACAGCAGTTCTGAGGCCGAGCTGAGCTCCACCTTTGAGGCCGTGCTGAGCTCCACTTCTGAGGCCAAGCTGAGCTCTACTACGTGATGCCGAGCTGGGCTCAACCCTTGATGCCGAGCTGAGCTCCAGCCTTGAAACCGAGCCGAGCTGTGTACTCTGATTGTTTTGGTGGATTTCTTTATGTATTTGATATTTGAATTTTATTCTTTTTGTGTAAATATCATGCCTTTGGGCCCAAATGTATATAATTATTGTATCACTATCCGGGTATCAAGTATTATGGGATTATTCACAGGTAAAACTTAGTCTTCCGCTGATCTGATGAGTTTATATTAGTTGTGTGTATGCTGTGGTGGAATACAGTATCTGATGATCCTGGCAGGTTTGGGTTAACCGGTGTTAACTCGGTCACTGGCCCGGTTCAGTGTGAACAGGGTGTGACAGTTCAGGTTTTGCCAAGGAACAAGAAGGGAAGGGGAAGGGAAGGTTGTAGGTATGATGAAAAGAAAGAGGATGATGGCTTGGGATTTCGGTCATTGAGGAAGAAAGGGACTGTAGAGGGAGGAGAAGTTGAGTTCGGTTAGAAGGAATAGAAGTAGCAGGAGAAGAAGAAGAAGAAGCAGAGAGTGGAGAGGGACGGCTGGAGAAGAAAGATAGAAGAGAGGAGGAAGAATAAGAAATGGGATTAGGTTAGGGCTGAGATCCTAATCTGAGGGTCTAGATTAAAAGAACAAAAAACAATTTAAAAAAAAAAACTAAACCAAATCAAATCTATTTAAGTAAACATGTTACAAAAAACCAATTAAACCCAATTAATCTAAAAGGATCAATTAAACCTAAATACCTTTAATTGGACCGGAATAAATCAATTCACATCTAATAAGTCGTATTGAACCAAACTGAAACTAATTAAACATAATTAATCTAAATAAATCAATTATTAATAAATTAGAAACTAATCTATTAATTAAACTAATTCTAAATCGCTATTGAAAGAAAATAAATAAATAAATACCTTAAACCGGCTTTAATCAAGAAACAATAGGAGATAACCCTTATGTTTCAAGGCCAAAACCGAATCGAACCGAACCGGACTAAGTCTCCCGGCTCAAAGAAGGATTACACATTTAAATTTTTATACTTTTAGAGAAAGGGAATTAACAAAAACCATATTCCTTCTCTCCAATCTCCTCCCCTTTTGGAAGAGAGGAAGGGCTATTCTTATAGCCTTGGGACTTGGGACAATTTTCTCATATTTCCGATGTGGGACTAAAAAACTAGAGAGAATTGTCCAAAAAGGCTTGCTTTTGGACAAAGGGGTTTGGGCACCACGTGGCACTCCTTGGTTGCTCGGAATGGAATCTGATATCGAACTTTAGAGTCAACTTTCGGGTGTCATATCTTTCAAACCGTTTGTCGAAATTCGACATGTAATATGTCGTTAGAAAGCTCAGTCCGAGCACTATCCAATGATGTAAGACACGATTGTAGTCTCGATAGGAAATCTTTACGAAAATATGCATAAAGTAGGGACCCTGATCATATAATGAAAGAGAAAATCTGGCGTCGATTCGCATAGTTCTCGCATCAAAGTGTAATGTCCGACTTGAGGGGACAAACAACAATAATCCACAACATCAAATTCTAATTTTTGAAAACATTTTCTCTTGAAAGTTTATAGGAAAATATGGTCATTTTCTACTCTAGGTTTGAAAATTCTCCAAGTCTAAAATATCCAACATGTAATCATTCATATTGTCATCATTGCCGAGGGGTGATAAAATTCGATGTCTACATCAATATGCTGGATTCTATAACACCAACCCCTATAACCCGTCACCAAACTTTTCCTAACCACCACCACCACCAAGTGATGATTAGTGGATCTTGGACTCAAGAGCAACATCTCATATTACATTTGATCTAGCCCGACTTTAGTATCCAAAAATTACACTGGTGATGATCAGGTTTCCGTGGGTAATGGTATGCAAATTCCCATTTCTCATATTGGTACATCTTCTTTAAAAACAACTTTAAATCCATTATCTCTGAAAAATGTGTTAATTGTTCCTACTCTTATCAAAAATCTTATTTCCATTTCACAACTAACCAGAGATAATCGTTGTTCTATTGAATTTTTTTCATGGGGTTTCTGCATAAAGGATTTGAAGTCCAGCATCAGCCTTTTGAAGGTCCACTCCAAAATAATTTATACAGTTTCTCCTCCACAACCTTGCCTCCTTTGGCTCTCCTCAGCACTACAAATTCTTCTGCACTCTGGCACCGTAGGCTTGGTCATCCGTCAACCAAAAGTCTCAATCACTTGCGTAACACTGATTCTGTTGATTTATTTGATAGTATACGCACAACTAAAATTTGTAATGCCTGTCAGTTAGGAAAACATCACAAATTACCTTTCCCTATTTCAATAAATAAAACTGTTTAGCCTTTGCAATTAATTCACTGTGACTTATGGGGTCCTACAATTTCTTTGAGTGGTTTTCAATCCTATATTATTTTTGTGGATGATTTTAGTCGGTTCACTTAGATTTATCCCTTGAAGTCAAAGTCTAATGCCCTTTCATGTTTCAAACATTTCAAATGCATGGCTGAAAATATCTTTTCCCATTCTGTTAAATACTGCCAAAGTGATGGACCATTGGAACTCACTAGTGGTGTTTTTAAATCATATCTTGATGCATGTGGTATTGTTTCAAGAATATCATGTCCACTCACACCTGAACAAAATGGCATTTCTGAAAGAAAACATAGGCATATTACAGAGATGGGGCTCTCTCTTTTGTTTCAGGTTGCAATGCCAAAAATGTATTTGTTGGAAGCTTTTACAACAGCTGTTTACCTCATAAATCGGTTACCCACTCCAGTGTTGAAAGGCAAGTCACCACATGAGGTGCTCTTCGGTTCCTCACCTGATTATTCAGCCTTAAGGGTATTTGGGTGTCTATGTTATCCAAATTTAAAACCTTACAGACTGGACAAGCTTTCAGCCCAGTCAACTACATGTGTATTCTTGGCATATAGCCTCTCACATAAAGGCTATAGATGTCTAGACCCCACTACTGGAAGAGTGTATTTGTCTCGCCATGTAGTATTTGAAGAAACCAAATTTCCCTTTTCAAAATATCCAACCCAAACACCAACTCCACCAACCACAAAAACTATAAGCCTCCCTATTTTACCAACCTCTGATTCTTTCTCTCAACCACAAACACCACCAACCAATAACCCATCACCAAATAACCCACCAAATAACCCATCACCGAATACATCACCACATCCAATACCACAAACCCCACCGCCCTCACATTCTTACCCACTAGTTGCACCACACCATTCTATGGTAACCAGGAATCAAACCGGCACAAGAAAACAAAAAATACCCTTGTTGTTCTTACCATTAGGCACCCAATCCTTCAAACCTTTTTAGCCTCTATAACCCCTACACCAACAGAACCTAAAACCTACAGAATGGCATCTAAAGATCCTAAATGGGAGGCTGTAATGTAGGAACAATTCCAGGCTTTACTTGATAATGAAACTTGGACATTAGTTCCTTATAGCAGAGAAATGAATATAATTGGCTGCAAGTGGGTATACCGAATCAAGACCAAGAGTGACGGTTCCATTGAAAGGTACAAGGTCAGGTTGGCTGCCAAGGGATTCAACCAACAACCTGGCATTGATTTCCATGATACCTTTAGTCCAGTGGTAAAGTCTGCAACCATACGGACAGTTTTGACATTGGCCATATCACACTCTTGGCAAATACATCAACTGGATGTTAAAAATGTGTTCTTGAATGGAACCCTAACAGAAGCTGTTTATATGGAGCAACCACAGGGCTTCATAAGTACCCTATATCCGTCCCATGTTTGTCATCTCAAAAAGGCCCTTTGTGGTCTTCGCCAAGCTCCACAAGCCTGGTTTTAGAGGTTCAAAACATATCTCCTTGGAGAAGGTTTTCGGCAAAGCATTGCTGACAATTCTATGTTCACCTATAAGGATTCGAACGGCCTGGCTGTTTTGCTCCTCTATGTGGACATCATATTAACAGGGGAAAATCCAAGTCAAATACAGAGGGTGATCCAGCGTTTGAGTAATGAGCTTAAAATGGTAGATCTAGGCCCCCTACACTACTTCTTGGGAATTTAAGCAACAAGAAACTCCATGGGCCTTTTACTTACCCAAAATAAATACTCAATAGAACTCCTTCAAAGTCAAGGCATGGACACAGCCAAGCCTTGTGTAACTCCAGTAGCATCAGGTACTAAGTTGTCGGCAACAACAGGAGAATTATTGGCTAATCCTACGGAATATCGACAACTTGTTGGAGCTTTGCAATATCTAACAATCACTCGTCCTGATATTTCATATGCGGTAAATTAGGTATGTCAGTTTATGCAAACTCCAACAACAGAACATTTACAGGTTGCCATGTGAATACTAAGATATATGAAACACTCTATTGAAGCGGGAGTTCATCTAAAGCCAACCAAATTGTCTCTAATGGCGGCATTCACAGATGCCAACTGGGCTGGCTGCCCTGACACACATCGCTCCACAAGTGGGTTCCGCACACTCTTGGGTGACAACCTCCTCTCATGGTCATCGAAAAAGCAACCAACAGTGTCACGCTCTAGTGCAGAAGCAGAATACAAGGCCCTTGCTGTGACCGCTTCTGAGTTACTATGGTTATCCTATCTACTTTGTGACCTACAAGTGGATCTCCCTAAACCACTATTGGTTCACTGTGATAGTATATCAGCTACCCAAATGTCTGCAAATCCAGTACCCCATGCAAGGACCAAACACATAGATGTGGACTATCATTTTGTGATCGATCTTGTTCTCAACAAAACACTACAGATCCAGTTTCTGCGCTCCAGTGAACAAATTGCGGATATATTCACCAAAGGATTATCTACACCAGCATTTAATCAGCATTGAAGCAAACTCTTGTGGCTATCACCCAATAGTTTGAGGGGGATGATAGACAGATTTGAATTTAAATTTTTAAATTTCAAATCTCCATAACTTAATCGTTATCTTGTAACAGTCCATACATATTTTCTCCTTGATTCTCTCCTTGTAACAGTCTATTATATATTCTCTCCTTGTAACAATCTATTTGATGTAAATCCTTTTCTATATAAAGCAATACTTGCTTACCCAAAAAGTAAGCAATTCAAACAAAATTGAAATTGTATCTTTTCATGTTCTAGATCTAAGTTAATGACGTTATGCATTAAGGGTGCGGTCGACATTAGCAGAAAATGAGGGGGTTATCATATAAAGTTTAAATTTAGGGGTGGTAAAAGGAAATTTTCCTAAATTAAACCCCAAATTCAATCAGTTATCCTCCCATGAATGCCCATGCATCCCTCAATTATCCAAGCATTTTGTTTACACTCTTTTTGTAGTTCTTAATATTTCAAAATTTCAGTTTGCCATGGGGTTAATTCCTTTTTAGCTTACAGTTGATATGTTAGTAGGAGACCTTGGGGTCCCCCTTATGCACCAAAATTCAACCCCATCCGAAATGCGTCAAGAGAAACTCTACTACTAAAAGATTAAAAAGATGTAGGTTTTAACTATCGAGAAAAGAAAATGACTTTTCTAATAAATTTTGAAATGAGTAACTTGATCCATAAAGGACACTCTTTTCATAAACCAAACTAAAAAATAAAATAAAAGGAAAGGAAAGAAAATTCTAAGGGAATTTTGACTGTGATTTTCTTGGTCATAATAAGATAATGCATAATTATAACATATTTCTTCAATTTTTATTTATCACTAACACTTCAATAAATGTGGAGTTTTTTTTAAGTTCGGTAACTCCCTCCATGCTTCAGCAGATTCTAAAGAAGAAAGGAGATTAGTCTACCAGTGACCCTTTCTCATAATAAACTTCACCAAAGCCCGACGATCAAAACGTGCATCATAGCGTATTGTATTTCCAAATCTCTTGATTGGTACTCCAAAAGGATGCCACATGTCCAATAAATGTAGGATTGATTGGTTGTTAGGTAATGTGCAATTGTTCCTAAATTTCTAGCCTAGATTCCTTATTCTAAATGAAATATTGATTACTTAAAAGTTAGTGAAATGCATTACAGAATTGAGTCAGCATGAACTTTCCTCTTTTCAAGTATTACAGAATTCAAAGATTTTAAAGCCAAGTTAAATTAGGGTTAATTGAGAAGGCCATATACAGCTCCAAATCTGGATAGATTCCTCAATCTTAATCTTCACTCATTTAGCATGTTGTACTCAATCATACTTATTTTTCTTTACGTACTCAACACTAATTTCTTGTTCACCCAAAAAAAGAAAAGAAAACACTAATTTCTTGTTTAGTTAATGTATAGTTCTACTAAATAATGGGAAAAAATGACTTTGATTTCTTCGATAATGATTGAAGATGGCCCAATATCATTAATTGCCTCCTAAGAGGAAGTTAGAAGAACAATCTTGGATGTAGGGCCAGAGCGAAGTTGTCCTTAACACTTGAAGGAAAACTTGAAACAAGACCCAGATGCAGTTAGGATAGGACTTTTGAAAAAGTATATAAAATATAGGGAAGAGAGCTAAGGGTGTCAATTCGTATCGATACTAATATCATATCAAAAGAGATTCAGTATAGTTTTGGTATAGGAAACTGGCTTTTTTTTAATACGGTACCATATTGATATTTAAGACAAAAGCGTTCGATGTACTAAATATAGAAATCGTACCAAATTTCGTATTGAAAAATACTGGAATTCTATCAAATACTATACCGAAACACTAAATGGTAAAAGTATTTTACAGAAACCATATTCATACCAAACGACAATGGTATAAAATATAAACCATTTCAGAAGCATACCAAACCTAAACCATACCATACCGAATTTTCTCAATACAATACCATTTGGGTATCTACTCTTGGTACACTATACCATACCAAAACCGTATTGGATACCAAGTACCATAATAGTTGATACCCTTATAGAGGGTCGGAGTGGACTGTGGAGCAATGCCCATAGAGAGGGACTGTCTCACCAGCCAAGAGGATAGCCAATAAATCAATTAATGAAATTTTGTAATTGTCAAATTCTAACCCACAACCTCTCTCACTGAGGATGGGATTCCCTCTGGACTCTACCTGCAAAACAGATACTGTTTCTAAAATCAAAATTGGGAATACCGATCAGTCTTCTCTATGAATTCCATTCCTTTATTATGTTCAATACTGATGACTATACTTTCGCCACCATTGAGAATTCCTTTTAGTGTTTTCGTATTCGAAGCTAGAGTTCAAATTATTTCGGAATTAGGTAACTCCACTCGAGTCTTTCTTTTGATTTCTCTGTTTTTAAATTGTGCAGATAGTCGACGTGATATTCTTCATTTTCTTAACATCTCTCCAATGAATCTCTATTCCTTCGCTTGATTTATGAGTTCTCAAGTCTACGGATTTTACGTGAGTGTCAGGGTTTTATGTTGATTAATCGGATAGAGCTAGCCTCTCCTGATGAGCATGGAGAAAATCTAGAGCTTGCATTTGCCTTTATTTTCTTTCCCGATTGGATTTCACCTTCGTCTAGAGACAAATCTTGACTCAGATTGCTTTAACCGACAAGCAGTAGTGGTAGGCAGAGACAGTTACATGAAATGCGGCTAGTGACAGCTAGCGGCAAGGGTCAGCAGTGGTGAATGGCAGCAACGGCGAGTAAACTTGGACATGACAGAACTCATGGAGGAAGACGAGCTTACAGTATTTTTGGAGAAAAGTCAATGAAAATTTTACATATATACCCTTCGTTTTGGATATCAAGCAATAGGGTTGCATTTGGTAGCCAAGGGAAGAAAGAAACAAAATTTAGAAGGAAATAAATGATTTCATGGCGTTTCGTTGGGATGGAGAAGAAAAGAAAATTGAAATAAAATATTAAAAATAAATTATTTACATCTCTTTTTTTTTTTTCTTTTTTCTTTTTTTCTTTTTTTGTGGGGGTGGGGGAACTATTTATAACTAAGCTCTCACAACAATTACATCTCCCTATTTTATTATTGAGAAAAAGAAGTCTAAAAGGCGGCGTGAGTCCTACGTTCAAACACAATGGACCTGCAAAACCCGTCATTCACCTCTTTGTCTCTCCCTAATTTGTTGCTTTTTATTTTTATTTTTTTTTCTGTTCTTTCCTTTTGCTACCAAACAATGAGGTTTTTTTTTTTTTATCCTCTTCTATTTCCGTTCTTTTCTTTTCTTTTCTTTTTTTCTTTTATGGTTAATTACTTGGACAATCCTTGTACAATGGCTAGATTGCTTGACACCTCAAAGGTTTGAAAAGTTTACTTGAAGCTCCATGAAACCTGCTGGCGATTGAATGAAAAGATCATTTTATCCCTATAAGTAATTCAACTAAAACTTGTGAAGTTAAAATGACCAATTTACCCTTTAAATGTATTATAGTGGGTGAAGGGATTCCCTTATGAATGACCTCAATTCCTTTACAATATCATATCAGAAATAAGTGCATATTCAGCTCTAAGGTTTTAAATGTTAGAGTTGACTTGGGAGAGAGAATCTTTCTCCTACTTTTTCCTCTTGTACCGTATGGTATTAAAAATCAAATTGACTCGTTATTAAGGTGTTTTTTAGCTTGGCTGAATCACAAACGACAGTGAGGACAATCGATCTCCTTTGTTTCTGTCGCTCTTCCTTTCCAATTCATTTCCATTTATAATTTCCAAAATCTAAAAGAGAGTTGAAAGCACGTGTGTACAGGACACAGACGAATTGTCCTTTTCTTCAAATTCAAAACCATGAAGCATCAATACCCCTAATTATTACCAATCGAAATAGGATTTTCTCTATTTCTAATAGCACCACATGCACACACTTGAACTTGGCTTTAATTCCAACATGTGTAAAATAGAAAATCTATTACCAAAACAAAACAAAATTGCAAACCAAACAATACAGAGACAGATCTTATCTTCAAGAACAGTAACCTTGATACAGGCACAGATGAAAAGAATAGAAAAAACAAAGATAGAAGATATGGGTGGAGTTAGGGAGAGAAAATAGGAAAAATAATGGGGGTTGGTTAGGAGGCAATCAGCTTCTTGGCTTTTACCGAAAAAGTCTGACCTCATTTGTCTCAAGAGATAAAATGTAAGAATCGATTTATCTAAATCTACTTTCTTACTTCATATTCATCAAATAAATACACGTATAATTGTGTTTATCACAATTACCTACTTCCCAATCCTATAACTCCCCCCACAATTTTTAATTACTAATTAAATACTTCCCACTACTAATAAACTACATATAATTGACCACAACTTCACAACTTTTAAATAATAAACCATAATGTGCTCATTTTTGTTCCATGTAAATCTCTCAACCTTGTAGCTAATTTGTCTAGATACGTATCGTTTCCTCTCCCTTGAATTGTCCTTGTTATCAAGGACCACCAAGATCCCAAATCTTGGTGTAGGCATATTCAGGCATCGAAAAGAGGGAAGTTGAATCTCACAAGCTTGGCAAGTACCTGACAAAATTGAAGATCTTCAGATTATAGATCCAATCAAGCAATATTTTTGAGCATTTCAAGTCACCATTGTCACCACTGAAGTGAAGAACATCAAACTTTGGTGTGAACAACTATTGTGATTCGTTCTGCCCAATATTCTTTATGTTCCCGAATCATACAACATGAATTGAGAATATAGCCATAGACTTACCACCTTCTTCTTGCTCAGTTTGGGCTAAACAAGAATTGATCTTCTTGAATAGCTCGTTGATCCTCTCTATGATTTGGTGCTGCCTAATGATGATTTATTGTTGCCCACTGATGAGAGAACCCACAATATATTCAAGCTTCTCCGCCCATCAATCCATGTTGGCTCTAATACCAGATGATATGGACATATATAAAGAGAATAAAAAAAAAGAGGTAAGAGAGAAATTAACGGTGGAGATAGGGATAGAAAATAGGGAAAATGATTGGGTGGAGATACACATCCCTATTGAATCATCCTGATTAAGATGATACACCCCTGCTAAAGATTCGCCTACATGATTACATCAAACTGTTAAAAAAGATCTCTAGGTATGCCATCCATGAAGATTTAGAGGATAGGGAAGTTCTCTCTGCATAATTGGTTACGCTGTACTGCCATAGGAAAACTTCTGGTCCAACTAAAACCATGTAAACCAGCACAATCTTAGTGAATCTAAACACAGCAATATCACCCACATCGATGATTCTTAGCTCGAAAGAAAAACCATTCCCATCAACCTTGATATGAGAAAATATTTCAAATTTCTTTACACAGCCAATACAACATTTCCCTTTCCACAACTTCAATCACATTGGATCAAAGTAACCAGTAAATTGAAGTGATCTGATACAGAATACAAATAAGGACTTTTCTGGTCAAGTTCTGGCTCATTTTCTGTATAGCAACCTTTACATGGATAAGATCTGGTGATATGCTGCCTGCGTTGGATAATGATCAAAGCAGTATGATCAGTCCTCAAATGGCACTATGTTCATGGGACTCGTTCCAGTACCCTCTGCAATGCTTTTTTTATGCCTTCCTGATCAAGCGAAGTTGTCAATTGTATTTCCTGCACCTGAATCACAGATAAAGTTCTTATTTTATTTTATTTTATTTTTTTATTGGTGTATTTCATAAAGCAATTTATGTCACCGATGATGTGTCAGATAAATTTATTCCCATAAGTATTCCTGGAATCATATAAAGAATTATTGATGCAGCCGGAAAACTAACCTGTCTGCCGGCTCGAGCAAGAAGAGTGAACTGTTTGTTCACAGCAGGTGCCTGTTGGTGTTTCAAAATGAGAAAATGGAAAGTAAGCCATAAAATTAAATTATAAAAAATCACAAAATAATATCAAAAAGGATTAGAAACTAACATTTGAAAGCCATAGCTGCAAGTCTTGTGAAACCACACGTCTCTCAAATCCTTGCCTACTGATTCTGACATCCGTTATGCTGCACAAATGCAGGAGCACCAAGATCATTATCTACATGATTGCCACAAGGACTTCCCAGGTCCTTGAACAATGAGAATAGGATAGTGGGAAATTATTATTATGGGCTAGTTCAGTTCCTAGGAGATAATTAGAGAAACCCAAGAAGAAAACAAGCGCTCAAGTTGTGTGGTACTCTGCAATCATGAATTTTGCAATAGAAAATATTAAGCTAATACACCTCCTCATATGCAGTTAATAGATAAAATGGTGGAAATCTCTAAAAGTGCCCCTCAAAAACAGACAAAATCCAGATATACTACTAATATGTAATAGATGTATGTTCCCACTACTCTCTTCCTACTTTGTGAGAGAGAGAGAGAAGAATGGGAATAAATTTGTGACAGCTTACGTCCCTGTACATTGTATGCTGATATATGATGTAGTTAACCATGGTAGTCACCTATACCGAGTCTCATTCAGCTTCATTCCATGTAGAGCAACCATAGCCATTTCAGTATTTTGATGGCATGTTTGTTGATTCTTAATAACTAGGATGATAAACTCAATTTGAAAGGAACTGGAGAAGAACTTATCAGCTAGGATAATCACTGCAGGAGATCTAATCTCATCTCACTTCATTTGAATCTGATCTAGATCCAGTCGGTGAAGCTCAAAATATTGTCAAGAAGTGCTTATTAATGGTAACCAAAAATAATTGGATTCTAGAAAGAAAAGTCACTATAGAAAAATCAATGTGCAAGGTTAGCTAGATACTGGGATTCAGGGATCAGTTAGCCTTGATAGATCTTTAGTTTCCTGGAACCATTCTTGATATCAACGCTAGGAAATGATAAAAATCTGCCTTCAGCATTAATGGCAGCTTATTTGATCACATCTCAAAATGGTTTGTGGGTTTAATGTACCTTAGTGACAGCTTTCTTCTACTTGTGTCAAATCACATTCTTTCCAGGAGATGTATTTCAAAAGAAGAAAAGAAAGCACCATGGACAAGCAGCAGAGAACTACAAAACTCCAAAGGAGAATAGCATTCCACCCAATTCTGGAATAGATGGATAGAAGCTACATATGTAGACATAGCCAGGTCCCAACTCTAGTGAGTGTTCTTATCCTATGATTATTCGCCATCTAACAGAAAAAATGATTTGTCAAAACAAGCCAATGGCCCAGAATCACTTGGTCGAAAAGGCAAGGGTGGGATGAGGATAAACAATATTCTTTCACAATTTATCTTGGCATTGTTTCAACTTGCAACAGAGAAAGGAAGACATCATTACATATTCTTTTCTCTGCAGTCGCATAGAATGGGAAAAGAGAACTCCAATCCCAGCACCACCACCCCCCCCCCAAAAAAAGCTGCTATGCTTACAGCATCTTTACGGGGAAAAAAAAGAGCTAAATTTTGTTTGACAGTGGTTTCATCTCATTAAAGATGCCTCACAATGTGAAACCATAAATGGACATAACAAGTTCATGAGGATAAAAGTTTGGGACTTGCTCCTTTTCTCCCTTTGAATTCTCTTCTGAGAATTATTTTACTTTACTGCACTTCGGTGACTGATATTCTTTTCATTGCAAGGAAAACAGAAAATAAATTCCATTCCAAAAGCATATAGTAAGATCTCTCCTAAATTCGAAAGTTTGAAATGTAGTGATGAGGCGATTCCAACCGTTGAATTGATAGGGTACACTCTGGATTAGCCACTTGTCAAATTTCAGAGCCAAAGTCAATCAAAAGCCCTGTCTCAATTTATTGGCATCTTCTGTCCTCTTTTCAGCAGTCCATTTGTTTTCAACCTTTTTTCCAAAATTTTGATTGTCTTGCAGGTTTTTAAAGCCTCTTTTCCCATGCGGAAATTCAATATGGGCTGAAAGTTGACAATTGAGGGGAGGGGGGCTGATGGAGGGCCTTAGGGAAGAAGGGGAAAAATCAGAATAGTAAGGGGCGAAAGGGGAAACGCACATCACAAGCACAAACCTAAGTAATTTTCATTCAAATAAATTCACCTCCTTCAACATTGAGTATGTGCAAGTATATAAAGGGAAAATAATATGACTCCTACTTAGACTCTAGAACTAAAACTGAGTCCTACTTCTCTTACGTATCATATCCCAAAACAAATATATGATAAAATAAAAGACATTATTAAACTAAACTAGTACTAGCCCTTGTTGGACTAAAAACCTAGGCTAGACCGGTTCTTCTTGGCCCTTGGCTTCCACAGCTGGTCATGCTGGTCCAACCAGGTAAGTGCACATGTATCTACATCAACTCTCCTCCTCTGAAAAGAACTCGACTCCGTTGAATTTGGATGAGGTCCAAGAATACCGTCAGAGTCAATGCGCCTGAGGAGAAAAGTACTAGTTGTCCTCTTGAGTTTGAGAGGGGGAAGATCCTTTGTTGGAAGGAATTTCATCTCAAGGTCACCATGCTGAAAAGAGTATGTATTCTTATATCCACAGTGTTTGGCTTTCTTGTCGAACAACCATAGGCGCCCCAGAAGAATTTGACAGACTTTCAGAGGGAGAACATCACACAGAACCTGATCAATCAGTCCACCAATGGAATACGTGAGCAAACACCTTTCATTAATTTTCAGATTATTATTTTTCACACACCCAACCTTGTAGGGGTTCGGATGAGGCTCAATTTTCAAACCCAACTTCCGAACAACATCTTCAACAGCAACATCGGTACAACTGCTGGGGTCAATCACCATATCACACAAGCTATCATTGCATCGCACCCTGATCTAAAAGATATTGTGACGGTGCCAATCGTCCTCTTCAGGAATCTTCTGTGTAGTCAAAAGAGGACGAATCACATAGAAAGATTGAAGCTCACCATCACTGTCACCTTCATTAATCTCATTAGGCTCACGATCACATTCAGCCTCTAGATTTACTGTTTCTTTTTTCGGTTGCTCTTCTGGTACATAGGGTATAAAATTGTCCTTGTCGATGTATGCTAACAACCGGTTAAGACATTGGTTAGCTCTATGCCCGCACCCCTTGCATAAAAAACATTGAATGGCCTCCTTTGGAAATACTGAGTTCCTGTCATAACCATGCTGAGTGAGGAGTATGGATGATTAGGCAGTGAAGATGATATGTTTGAATCACATCAAGGTGGAGAATACGGCCAGCTAGGTCGTGAAGATACCATAGATGAAGCACTAGCCTGTGGTCCGCTGATTGACTTTTCCAGTGGAGATGATTGTGGCTGAATAGAACTAGGACCTCTAGAAAAAGCATCTATAAATGGCATCTGATTATATGGGTGTTTTAGACTTTCCTCAATCTAACATGCTACTTGTACGGCATCTTCCATTGTAGGCAGTCGCCTAGATTCAAGGGCAACACTAAGTTGAGGGTGCAAACCATTGCAGAATTGTGCTATCAATACTTCTTCATCCCACTCAAAATCAAAACGATTGCCAAATAATAAAATAGCAACATACTCTTCCACGGTCAAATTCTACTGTTTCAACTGTGCAAACTTGAGATGCATGCGTTGCTTGTAGTCCAAAGGTAAGAATCTCCGGTTCATGACTTCATACATTTCAGCCTAAGTAGTGACTAGACCAATGCCTCGGGTCCAGTTCTATTGTTGTTGCTTGATCCACTAGACTCGGGCCGTGCCTTTCAGTTTGGCCTCTGCAAATAGGATCTTTGGGGCCTCAGTCAACTCGTACCATCTGAAGAACGTCTCTAAGCTGTGAATCCAGTCAAGGTACAGTTTCGGATTGTTATCTCCATAAAAATCAAAGACATCCAACTTTGCTGCTCTTTCTGCTCCATCATCATATCTACCAGTTCCATATGGTGGTGGAGGTGGTGGTGGCGGTGTATGATGTGGTGGTGGTGTATGATGTGTCGGTGGTGGTAGTGGTAGTGATGGATCCTGAAGAGTGGTGTTAGAAGAATCCCCAAATTGAATGGGACTCTTTCCTCTATCTGCTGCCACCAAACGATCAATAGAAGCTTGGATGGATTCCATCATTGTCTTAAGGTAAGGGAAGTGAAAATGGTAGTGAGAGCTTCAATTTTTGCATCAGTTTCTCCCTTATAGGAGTTCAGCTGTTGAACAACTTTACTATTGGCTACCATGGTAGAGATAGGCAAGATTATACTCAAATATAATGATAAAATAGTAAATAAATGAGGTTGAGGAAGAACAATGAATCAATTTACCTGAGATGGATTGAGAGTGTAATAGAGGCCTTTGAGTGCTTGAATAATAAGACAAGAAGAAGATAATATGTGAGAAACAACCTCTCAGGCTTCAAACCGCAAAGAGTCAATTGGATCAAATACCAATTCCACCAGCCCTGATCATAACACAGGACAATTCTTCATGAAGAAGACAGAAGCAACAGCAGCAAGGATTTTTGTCAAAATCGTGGAGCTTGTGGAGGCTCCCAGCTTTGTATTTATGGGTAAAACAATTGGCCAGGGGGGTAAGTTCTCTAATTGGAAAGTCTCAAAATAGAAACCCCAATCAGTTGCCTATTACAAAAGATCCTAAGAAAATAGAAACAACTCAAAAAGGAAACAACTAGTTTTGAACTAAAAATAAACAAAACAAAATAAGGCACTAAACCCAAATCGTGGGCTGCTGTTTCAGCCCCACTCCATAGGCCTATTGGGGCCTTTTCTTCCTCGTGCAAGTCTTCAGATCTGTATCACCCGCTCTTCACTAGCTCCATCAGCCAAATCGCGCGTAATCCAACGATCAATGTTTAAGCTGATCTTTGAGCTGAGATCCAATGGCCATGAATCAAGACACTGGGGCTCGTCACAAGCCACTTCATCACACCGCCGGGTAGTGGTTTCTGCATGTCACGAGAAGCTCACGAAATTACCAAAAATGCCCCTAAACTTGAAATGGGCATATCTTGGTCAATTTAGTTCAAAATTGAGTGGTTTCTTGTTGTGTGCCCATAAGAACGAGAGGAACACTTTGGTGGAGTTTGTGTGACCTAAAGAAAACTCGAAAACCCAAAAATTGTTGTTGAAGATTGTTTATGCATTAGGGACATTGGGATTGCATCTAACTATCTATGTGTTGGGAATTCATCAACTGGACCTCCAAGAGCATGGTGAAGGTGACGATGAAGGTGGAAAAGTGTGTTCTTCATATGGTTAATCCACTTTGGCAATTCTCTAAATCCCCTATTGTTATTAGCTAGTGTTTAGTTTATAGTGATGCATAACCTAGCTATGCGATGTATTGATTGAGGGGTTTATGTTTTTACATTTATTTTATCATCGCTAAGGACCTTGAGTTGGGGCTCATAAGGTGTTTGATATATTGCCAAGCAAGGAACTTGGCCACAGTTGTAGGCTATGGGTGTTGGAGGTTGTTGTTGCTTGTCTTAGTATGATCAAGGACAGAAGTGGCAGAGGTCCTAGCTGTAGTTGCAGTTGAAACTGAGTCGAGTATTAAGCAATGACGAGACCCCCAGGTTATTACTCTGTGGATGTAAGAAAATTGCGAAACCACGTAAACCTTGTGTTGTGGGTGTGTAATTCTGTGGAACTGGAAGTGTGTGTGCCTTTTACAGCCTTTTACAGTGGGTGTGCATCTCTTGGTAAGCTTGACCAATCTTTGTTGAAGGCGGGAATGCATACAAATTGTAACTGGTATATTGGGATCGCCCCAGCCAGTGGTGTGTAACAGGGTCTGCTCTAGTATTGGTGATAGAACTTGGAAGTACCGTTCAGTCAGGGTCTGAAGAAGGGGAGAATTTTTAGTTCCTACGGATTCATCCCTCTCAGTAGTGAAGCCAGTTCATCAAGTGGTATCAGAGCGACTACTCAATGAGGCTTGATTAGCAGCTGAGAGATCAAGAGGACAGAACATGGCTTCAGGAGACGGAGGTCTTCATCTGGAAGAGTCCTTCAATTTGATGGCAGAAACTTCAACTTCTAGAAGAAAAGGATGGAGTTTGACTTAAGCTACTTGGGTTATGAAGTGTGGGAGGCAGTCACCAATGACTACAAAACAATACAGTAATAACCACATCTTCATCAAACACAAAAGAAAGAAGATATATGTGAACAACAAAACGGCACTCAATGCAATTTCAAGTGCATTACCTAACAGTGAGATGGCCAAAGCTAACATGGTAGTGTAGGTGCCCAAGCCACTGGGCCACATGGTCGCAGCAGCCCAACTGAGCAGCACAAGCTACAGCTCAAGGCATAGGAAGCCCATGAGTCACGGCCACAGCACAAGTCACATGACCGCAGGCTAAAGCCACAGCAACCTCAGGTGCACAACACAAGCCACGATCATAGGCAGCATGCGTACTTGGCACAGCATGTGACTATAGTCAGGCACATAACGCATGCCACAACCACAGCACAGCCAAGGCACATGGGCACAGCCATGAAGGCCCTGCAACCATGGAGGCATGTTGAACAGGCCCCCAACGAGCGGGTGCCTTGCATCAGCCAAAACCTTGCAGGCTTGTGTGTTAAGCATCAAAAATTCAGCCAAGGCAACTAATTAGACACGTGTTAGACTTTATGCCTAAGAGAAGGTGTTTTTACAAGTGCTCTAGATTTGTTCGACCCTGAGATTATGTTTTGTGCAATAAAGACTCACTTTTAGAGATGTACAAGACCTCCGATGGGAATACGATCTTGCAAATCCAAAATCGATGTCTTGGAGTGAGGCACGCCTGAAAGAATGTTGTAGATGTCAAGATTCTTCTGGTTAGTCATTAAGTGATTGAGGACATGGTCATTTCGTGTGCGACGCTACATGGTAGCACCTCATTATTCAAGTGTAGCATGCAGACACAGTACGCAACCCGCAGATTCCAAATAGGAGAAACAAAGCAGCCCCCTCTTTTTAGTGGCTCCGTTCGGTCGAATCGCGTACAATTCGACGACCAATATTTAAGCCGATCTTTGAAGCGATATCCAATGGCCATGAAACAAGTCGTTAGGGCTCGTTACGATCTGCTTCATCGCACCATTGTGTAGTGGTTTTTCACGTCACAAGAAGCTCAAGAAATGCTAAGAATGCCTTTGAAACTTGAAATGGGCATATCTTGGTATTTCTATGCAATTGGAAGTGTGTGTGCCTTCTGCAGAGTGGGTATGCATCTCCCGATAGGCCTGACCAATCTTAGTTGAATGTGGGAGCGGGTTTTAGGGATGTTGTTAGCATGGTTCGAGAACTCGAGCGAAACATGCGAAATTTCGCATGTTTCGCAGGTATCGACCCAGGTCGAAACGAAACCTTTGGGGATGTTAAAAAATCACCTGTTTCGACTTGGTTTCGACAGATTTCGACCTTCTCTTGTGCATTTTTTCTCCCAAGTGTGGGAAACTTGGGGAAACAATGGAGATTTTCATTTTTTTGCACTTATTTATGCCAAACATCATTTAAGTAAATGTTTTAATATTTGTTATTTCATTAACTTAAGATATTATTCATAAATAAGGAAATACCCCATATTTGAATTCAATAAAAATAGTTTAAAAATCAAATTCCTAAAAGATAAAAAGTCAACCCCCCGGTCCAAGAACAAAAACTGGATTATGGTTATAGGGGCGATTTTCAACTTTTAAATGCTGGGGTTTCTCTCAATTATGAAAAATTTATAAATCCTATAATGTTAAAACATTGCTAAAAACCAAAAGTCCCATAAAATAATCTTTTGTTTTGATATCCCTAAAATTATTTTCATTCAGGCGATTTTAACAGCAGTCGCGCACTTTAAAATAAGTTTGACCGGAGCATAACCATGTTATCTCAAATTTAAGTAATCTTAGACTTATTGGAAAGCTAGTTTTATGTTATACCTAATACAAAAAGTCTCATGTAAAAATAAAAATCATTTGACCAGTCAAAATTATTATAGAACTAGAGCATTTCTCTAAATGTTGATTCTTTATAACTTAATGTGACTTAATGTTAATTTTTTTATGATTTGATGTGGCTAAATGTTGATTTTAATGACTTGATGTGGCTTAATGTTGATTTTTTATGATATAAGGTATATATAGCTTACTAAATAATGTTAAAAAAGATAACATGCATTGGATGAAACCGCCTAGGCACTACTTGAAATTGAGTCACTACTTTCGAGTGTGGAGCAATTGATCACTACTATTCAGTGTTGATAGAATTATTGATGATGTAATATTTTCATCTATTTTGGATCATTTGGATTATGTCTTATGTTTTGATTAGATTGTAGAATATATATAGTCATTATGTAGTAAAGTTTCAGAATTTAAGCCAAGTTAGCGTAAGGTCCCTTAGGGGTTTAATGGTCCTTGTAATATACTAGAACTTTCTCTCCATTATTATAAATAAAGAGGGCTAGTTTCATATTAGACACAAGTCATTACGAAGTCATAACCTCATTCAACATGGTATCAGAGCCCTAGATCCAAAACCTTACGGACTCCCTTTCTCTTCCTCCTCTCTTTCTCTTTCTTGGTTTTCTCTCTTCCAACGCCTTCCTCCATCTGCGCCTCCCTCCTCCTCCTCTCCTTCCATCTTCCTTCTCTCTCGGTGGTAATTCCTTAAATCACCAAGAGAACCACTAGCTTCTTCCATCTTCTTACTTGGGCCCTCAGATCCCCTTACCCAATGATCTGAGAACTTAATTCTCCCTATTTCATTAATTTTCAGGGTTTTCTCACCCTGGTCGACTTTTGATGTTAGGGTACTTTTTCCCTATTTGATGCACCGATCAGCTTAATGATGATTGCGGCTGGTGCTACTGATCTTTGTAATGGTATGTACTAGCCACTTTACCTTCTCAAGAGTCCGTTTCAAAGCTCTCCCCATAATCAATTTGTCAGGTTTTCACCCTTTATCAATTTTTGGGCTTTTAGGGTTTTTCCCTGCTTTTCAGTGCTTCCTCTACCTCAGATTGGTGTCTTTATCTTTGCACGACCCCCTTTGTCTTTGTCTACAAGCTCTTTTGCTTCCGATCACAGGTCCTAATATTGATAAGTGGTAGTGTGCCAATTCTCTTGTTATGGCCTTCCTTGTCAACTATATGCAACCACAGCTTTCACGTGGCTATCTCCTTGACTCTACTCTGAAGATTTGGAAGTCTGTATAGGAGATCTACTCCCAGGCGAGGAATGACACTCAGGTTTTCGAACTATGCCAAAAAGTTCATGACCTGAAGCAAAGAGGTTTAACTTTGTCACATATTACATGAGTTGTGAAAGCTGTGGAATGAGTTGGACTTCTATGAGGAGTATGTTCCCTCCACTCCTATTGACATCACCGGATTTCAACAATGAGAGGGCAAGATCTGGGTCTATGACTTTCTGGCAGGGTTGGATGTAGATTATGATCACCTATGGGCCCAAATTCTGAGCCATTCTCCCTTTCTTACCATAGATCAAGCTTATGCTGTGATCCAACTTGAGGACAGTCGTCGTACTATTATGCTTCCTCAGCCTCATGTTGCTCCTACTAAGAGTTCTGCACTTACTTCTGGTACTTAGCCCTTTAGTGTAGACCCATAGTTTGGTGGTTCCTCTATCAAAGTTCCAGTGAAGCGCGACTACTGTGGCAAGGAGCGTCATACCAAGGAGCACTGATGGAAGCTTTATGGACGCCCTACTGATACGTCTGGCAAAGGACATGAAAGGGTTGTGGTACATCTAGTTAGGCCAACCATACTAAGGTCCAGGATATTGACCTGCACCTACAATCTCAACAGCCTCTCTGTCATCTGATGACATGATTGCATTTCGGCGCTATCTGACGATTATGGAGACCCATGATACATCTGCCAGTGCTAGCTCTACTCATTCCACTCCTTCTAGGTCAATACCTCTTTCTGTGGCCATCGTACGTCTGTCAATTTTACCCCATGGATTATAGACTCTGGGGCATCAGCTCATATGACAGGTTGCATGTCTCTTTTCTCTCAGTACACTACCTATTCTGGTAATGGTTAGGTCAGATTGGCTAATGGAATTCATTCCACTATTTTGGGTAAGGGCTTTGTTAGCTTTAGTCATTTATCCCTTACAGCTGTCTTCCATGTCACATCTTTCCCTACTAACCTATTGTCCATTAGTAGTTTTACTTCCAGTCTTAATTGCAAAGTCACATTTTTCCCGTCTAATTGTGTTTTTAAGGATCTGGTGACAGGGGCAACAATTGGCTCTGGTAGGGTGCGTGGTGGTTTGTATCTGCATGATGATGACTCAACGTTGGTCTCTGGTCAAGCTCTTCAAACATCCTCTGTCACCTCCCATCTTTGAGTTATTATAGTGACATCGTCGATTGGGGCATCCTCATTCGAACTTTAGCTAGGTTTTTTCATTCCTTCAAGTATTGTAATTCAAGACAATTTTTTTTTTTTAAAGCTTGTGTATTGGCCAAACAAACTCAGATCACTTATTATGTTTCTGGAAATAAAAGTGTCACTCTTTTTTTATTGATACATTCTGATATTTGGGGACCATCCCGTTATGTGTCTGACAAGTTTTATCAGTGGTTTGTCTCTTTTATTGACTGTCATTCTTAGACTAACAGGGTTTATATGATGCAAACCAAAGGTGAGACCTTCCATTGCTTTCAACAATTTCACCAACTGGTTCTGACTCAGTTTGATGCTACCATTAAAATCCTTCAAAGTGACAATGGTTGTGAATACTTCAAAGAGTCCTTTCATATTTATCTTTCTGTACATGATATGATCCATCAAACTAGTTGTCAATACTCCAGCTCAGAATGGTGTTGCTAAGCGGAAGAATTGCCACCTTTGTGAGGTAGTATGCTCTTATGTTTAAAATGCATGTTCCTCCCCAATACTGGGGTGGCACGGTTCTCACTGTTACCTTTCTAATCAACCGAATATCTTCTCACATTCTCACCCATTCTCACCTATCGTTCCCCTCTGGATCTTCTATAGGGCTCTGTTGCCTTTCCTGCTCCTCCCAAGGTATTCGATTGCGTCTGCTATGCACGAAATCATCATCCTCACAGGAAGTTTGATCCTCGTGGTCTCCGGTGCATTTTTCTAGGGTATGCTCCTACTCAGAAAGCCTATCGGTGTTTTTATCCTCCCACTCGGCATTAGTTTGTTACTATGGATGTTATCTTTCACAAACCTGTCTTATTACATTGTGACACCTCTTCAGGGGGAGTCTTCTTCCATTGTGGAAGATGTGCCACCTTTTGAACTTGATATCCCTAATGGTATCCCGTTTCAGGCAGAGATCAAAACTCTTACTTTGGCTCGGTCAAAGGCCCAGAGATGGATGTTTATAGTCGTAGACAGCAGACTCATATCACTACACCTCCAACATCTACCCTACCACACCAATCGTCTCTTCTCAAGCCTGATTTTGTCCCCTCAGACCCAGGTAATTCTCTTTCCCCTTCCGTTGATGTCCTAATTGGTAGTGTAGATCCTTCTCCTGAGTTACCTATTGTAGTTCATAAAGGCACTAGGTCTTATACTTTCAAGGTTCGAAATTTCATCTCATTTCGGTGGTTTGTGTTTCGGTGGTTCTGAAACCACCGAAATACCGAAATCTCGACGAGATCCCGATGAGATCCCAACGAGTTGGATGTTTTCTTTTTTTTTACTCGGTTGACTGTTTCGGTGGTCAAATGGCCATATTATGACCTGAAACTTGGTGAGTAGCTTGTTTTAAGGTTGATAAACATGCTTAGAACTTAAATTTGCAAAAATATTTGAACATGACAGTGTCCTAGAGTTGCACCCTTGTTTGGCAGAAACCGTCGAACTGTCCTGGAGATTTTACCGACTGACAAAAAAAATTTCGCTCCGATAGAGTCATAGATCAGCCAACAGTGAGTAACATATATATAATTGAGTTCTATCAAAGCTATATTAACTATAAAAAGGTATAATTTATGTTGATGGAAAATGCATTTTTAAAACTAGAAAAACAAAATTTATGAACAAAATAAAATTCGACTCCATGAGGTCATAGAATAGCCTCTAGTGTCTAATATATAAAAAAATCTAACCCTATCCAACATGTATTTATGTTACTATTTCAAAAAATATATTTTTTGGAAAGTGGTTTACCTTTCCAAAGCTTGAAATGTGTAGATCTTCAACTTGGAGTGATCTTCAAGGCAATAGATGTGATGCTGTGGCTAATTAGTGGACAATGGAGTGATTTTGCGTTAAAATGCAAAGAGGAGCCAAAATTTCGCTGAGACAGTCGAGTTGGAGTCGAAATTTTGACTCCCCCTCACGAGATGTATTTAGAGGCCTAGTTTGGTATCATTTCAGTATCTTGCCGAAACAATAACGAAATTTTGGTCAAAATACCGAAATTTTGACTAAGATGATGTCCTTTTTGTATTTCATAGGACATCTCAACTCGGTAAAAAAAAAAAAAAAACCCTAAATAACCGTGTGAGATCTCAGCGAGATTTTGAACCATGTATACTTTACATCCTATTGCTAAAATTGTTTCTTATGACTCATTTTCTCCATCTTACTATAGTTTTGTGTCCTCTCTATCCTCTCTATTCCCTATACCTGGCAGAAGCGGGTGCATACTCAGTGGCAGGTAGATATGGTTAAGGAGATGTAGACTTTACAGAACAATGATACATAGGATCTAGTGTGTCTTCCCCCACAGAAGAAGACGGATGGTTGTAAGTTGGTCTTCACAATGAAACAAAAGGCTGATGCCATAATTGGTCATTAAAAGGCCAGACTTGTAGCCAAGGGCTTCACTTGGACCTATGGGATTGACTACCAGAAGACGTTTGCTCCAGTTGCTAAGATGAACACAATCTGTGTTATCTTATCTTATGCCATCAACTTGGGTTAGAATCTCCAATAGCTGGATGTGAAGAATGCTTTCCTTTATGGGGAACTTGAGGAGGAAGCATATATGGACATTCCTCCTAGGTTTACTTGCTCTAAAACCCAAGAGAAGGTGTGCAAACTGAAGCGTGCATTATGTGGGCTAAAGCAATGCCCCCATGATTGGTTCGAGCGTTTTCACAAGACTATGATTGCTACAAGCTACTCTCAAATCAATCCCGACCGGACTCTGTTCATCAAGCGATCTGGTGGGAAGATCACTATCTTGATCATCTATGTAGATGTTATTGTTGTTACTAGTGATGATCTGGCAAAGATTTCTCGCCTCAATAGATACTTGAGTGAGAAATTCAAGATCAAAGATCTAGGACAGCTTTGTTACTTCCTTGGCATTGAATTGTCAAGTCTTCTCATGGAATCTACTTATCTCAGTGAAAGTATGTGCTTGACCTTCCCTCTAAGATAGGTATGTTGGGGTGCAAGCCAACAGATACTCCTACTGAAGATAATGGTCGGAGGATTAGAAAGGAAGGTGATTTTGTGGACAAAGGAAGATATCAGAGTTAAGTTGGGTGCTTGATCTATCTTTCTCATACATGCCCAAATAAAGCATTTGCCATCAGTCATGTTGGTCAATAGATGCATGATCCCTACTCGACTCATATAGAAGTTGTGATGCATATTCTACTTTACTTGAAATCCGACCCAGGATATGGCATCTCTTTTGTCCTCATGATCACCTTAGGTTTGAGGACTTCACGGATGCTGATTGGGCAAGTTCGCCTAACGACCATAGGTGATGCAAGAGCGCTTCGATGGATCGGTCCGAACCCGTTTGAAAGCCTGGACCAAGAACTGGATCTAATCTAGAATCAAAGTTATCGATTTGGGTTCAAGGTTATTAGAGTCCTTTAGGATTTTAATTTATTCGGGAATATTTGTAATCTTCTATATTTGGGTAGTTTCCAGACAAGTAGAGAGTTACCAATTTGAGTCGTGCTTTGTTTCTAATTCTATTAGCCTAGGTTTTGGGAGATTTTATTTCTATTCCAGTCTTAGACTTTAATTGGGAATCTTTAATTTCAGTTTAGTATAAGAAATCATGTAATCCAACTTATGGAGACAATTGAAGACTAGATTGAGTTGTGAAATGCCGGTGTGGCTGCCACCACCCCCTCCTTCCCTGCAATGTCTTTCCCTGTTCCGAGAAGCTGGAACAGCCCCTTTAATTTCGGTAAATCTCCTTCGTTGTGAAGTCAATCAACCTGAGATTTCGGGAGTAGGAAACCTGACTTAAGCGACCTGAACCAGCCCCTAATTTCACTGCTACCGTAAGATACCCATTTGGATCCATATCTGAACCTGCAACTACCACTGGTTCCAGTTTCAGCAGAGCTCCATTGATCTTAAGACCATTAGAAGTCACTTGGATCCCCATGGTTCAAGCTAAGATTCTGGTCAAAGGTTATACTCATCTAGGCTATCAGAAACCCTAAGATTTCAGTTTCTGTGATCGATCCTATTGAGAACTCTAGTTTTGATTCATGGCTGATCCTGCAGCTACCACCTCTGTCATATCCCAGCATCTATTCTGAAAATCAAGCTTGCTGGTTGGGGTTCTTGTGGCTTGGGATCAGTGCAATTGAGGGTTGAAGAACTTCTTCTAATGGATCGACTAGGCTTAACTTGAGGGAGTCCTTTCAGACTTCAACCTCCGCTTGTTTTCACACTTGGCTGTCATGAGTTTGAAGACATCCTCATAAAGTGGTGATTTGTTTTAATTTTATCCTAATATCCCATATTAATGCCCTTTTTTTTTCTCCACTTTATTACAGCTTGCCATTGAGTTTATCTTCCATTCCAAGAACACCCCTCCACTTTTATATGTTACACTCTTACTCTAAAGTGGGAATTCTAGATTTCTATTAGGTCTTTGTCTTTTGTGTTAAAAGTCCTTTTGTTTTAGTTACTAATTGTTGCCCTGCCATCAAGTTGAATGCTATTCCTAGTTTGTCCCTAGCCAATAAATAGTAATCCCTTTCATACTATAGCTTCTATATTTACTAATAGGCCCTTGAGAATTTATGCATATTACAAGACTGCCATTGATTATGATATTTGTTCTATTTGTTCAAGTGGGCCCCACAGCCATTCGAGTTGGGTCTTCGGGACCCACCGGATCCGCATTAGCAGGTCTACTACTGGTTATAGCACCTTTGTTGGTACTAACGTTGTTACATGGCGAAACAAGAAGCAAGTTGTAGTTGCCCAGGCCTATGCCTCATGGCATTTGTGAGCTCCTATGGCATGGTCTTCCTATAGATTTGGTTGTCACTGCTATCCTTCCTATGAAGCATTTTTGTGATAGCAAATCTGCTATTAGCATTTCTCACAACCCTATCCAGCATGATCAAACCAAGCATGTGGAGATCGATCGGACTCCATCAAAGAGAAACTGGATATAGGTCGTATCACTGTGCTTTTTGTTCCCAACAATGAACAACTGGTTGATGTATTTACTAAATGTCTTAATAGTAAGATGTTTCATCTATTATCTATAAGTTGGGCTTATGTGATATCTATGCACCAGCTTGAGGGTGAGTGTTGTAATAATGAGTTCTAGGGATGTTGTTAGAATCCAAATAGGTCCTTAGATCCTTAGGTCCTTTAGAGGGTTTAATGGTCGTTAGTAATACTCTAGATCTCTCTTTCCATTATTATAAATAAAGAGGGCAAAGTGTCATGTTAGACACAAGTCATTACCCCATTCAACAAAGTATGCTTTAGTATTGGTGTGGACAATACAGTTCAGGGAGTCAAGGTCTGAAAAAAGGGGAGAATCTTCAGGGGACAATCCATCTAAATTATTGTTCACAGTACTGTTCACATGCTGCAGTGCATCCTGGTCCCTGTTTCTTCTTTTATTTCTTTTCTGGACAAGACTGCCCCTGTAAGATGTGTTTAAGTGGGGTTATAAGAACCCTTTATTTGTATGGATCCATGTAGCCGACCCCATTAATTTCGGATAAGAGTTTGTTGTTGTATAAGAACCCTTTACTTTTAAGTTAGGTTTGCGATTCAAATTAAAACTAGGGTTGTATGGCTGATGTATATGTTGTCATCTCTTGGAATCAGTCATGCTCTTCTAAGTAATTGAAGACATTTGCAGAAAACAAGCTCTTTTCTCTAATTTCAACCAGAGATATCAAGGACTGTGACCAGACTGGATCCTTCACATTTCTTCCATGTGACATTAAAACTAAGCAATGAAAAAAAAAATGTTAATATATGGTAATCCATAAGTAGTCAACTAGAATATTAGAATATGGCAGAACTTTTCTAGCTTAAAGCAGGGCTAATGGTTTAAGATATTCCTAAATCTGCTTCAAGTAGGATTAATGCACCATAAAAATGAAAATCACACTTATCAGGAGCAAGCAATAAAGAAGTCATACCCATCTTCTTGAAGTAGCTCTCCACAGATAATATCAAGACCAGGTAAAGGTTCAATTTTCAAATTGCCAGAAATGCCTGAATTGTCAGACTCAGATGGACCATCCTGAGAGTTTTAATGTTTCATTAGATACTGGAACTTATTTTTCTTTTAGATGAAGCAAGATTACATACAAATTTGTCAAGGTACCTATGAGCTAACATTCAGAACACACCTGAGGAATTACTTTATCCAATGTCTCTAATAGAGGATCATCCTCCAACTGCTTGATCGATAAAGTAACTCTAGACTTTTCTCTACATCAAAGTTGAAAGAACGCATAACCATTTGAATTAAATATCATTTTTCAAAAAATAAAAAAGAGGGCGAAAGAGAGAGAGACAGTAAAGATGTAAGGTTTTACAGTGGGGATCACTTTTTTAAGCCCAAAGACTGCAAAATAAAGTAGAGTGATACTTCCCCTACTTATATTTGAAACATGTCCCCTACTTTATTTCATGTAGACTTTTCTGTTAACAAATGAAGTCTTTACTACCAGGAACATCTTATGCAGGAGACCGGAAAAAACTTACCTATCTATTTGGATAACTTTGACTTTTATGTTATCACCTACATTTATGATATCTCTCACATCTTGAACCAAATCCCATGAAACCTCTGACACATGTACAAGTCCAGTGAGATGATAATAACCTGCATAACAATTACAGGATTCTAGTGACTTTTCTCTTTGATAGAAACCTGTTCCTATAAAACAAAATAAGGGAAGGAAAATCTGTACAGATGATTATTAATACCATCAGGGAAAAGAAGGTGAACGAAGGCACCATAATCTTCAATAGAACCCACCCTTGCCTCAAAAATATCCCCTACTTTTACATTTGGAGAAAACTTTGACCATAACACTTCCTTTTCTGAGAATATCAACTTTCTGTTCTCCTCATCTGCTTGTATTACCTAAAATATCAAGAAAAAAGCACACATCATGAAATAGAGGTACTCAGTTAATAAAATTAATATTAACAGTATTGTTTAGATATAGATAAAATCCTTTTAAAAGGGTCCAAATTTTCACTACTATTTAACAATTAATCTGACCAGATGGATAAAATGATACAAGTGGAATTATTTTATCAACCACTATGTATAAGTATTATTAGAGTTTCAAGAACTAAACTTAATTAATATATGGAATCAATTTCCATCCATTGGACATTCTATAAAATTGCTTTAGAAGCTGTTTGCCATAGGATACTAAATCCAGTTGGACCAGAAAGCTCATTGTTCATCCAGTTCTAAGAGTGAAAACAAACATATAACGTTATGGAAAGCCCATAGCCCACTCTCTCTAATGCAGCCTTGTTGGAAGCTACGGATCGGGGGAGTCAAGAACACACTCTACCAGGTATGTAACCGTGTAACACAAACCCAAGAAATAAAGAAAGCGTAAGGGGAAAGCTACAGTACCACCAGACTGTAGTGAAACTCTCTGTGGTTTCAAGTTTTTACACGAAGAGTGTCTGCTGAGAGCAAATTTAATTCTCCATTGTTCACTATTGAATGAGCATAGCTCTTACAATTAATAAGAAAATAAAATCCTAATCCTCTGCCAATCTACTTTAATCATACAGGTAAGATTACATCGAATAAAATTAAATTAAATATCAAAGTAAATGCAAATTTAAGCTAGGCTCGTTGACAACTAAGAAATACCAAAATTAAAAAAACCAAACTAAGGAAGGGGTGGGTGGGATCAGGCTCCTCTCCAATTCTTAATCGCTCAATTCTTGTCCAATTCTCTCTGTGCGCATGACACATGTACATTTTCAAAATCCAATGGTTGTAGAAGTTTGAGGCATTTGAGAGGTTAAAATGGGTTTAAATTCCAAAATACTTCCACAACTGTTGGAATTTTAAAATGTACAGGTGTCTCACGCACAGAGAAATTGGCGATTAAGAATTGGAGAGGAGCCGAATCCAGGGTGTGTGCAGAATTCAGTTTAGGCATAGTTGAGTTTCTAAAACTCGTCCAAGGGGAGTCTCATTAAAAGTTAAAACCATGCCTCTCCTTCTCTCTTCAAATTCATCCCAATGTGAGGCTGGTCGTCAAAATCGTTTAAGTGGCTAGATCTTCTCCAAAATCGTGACCTAGGGTGAGGTGGCAAGCTCCTTGATTGATACTCTATATCCTTGACATTCCAATCAACAAACAAATTCCTAATATATAGTTACGGAAAAAAAATGAGAAATCTCATAATCAGCCCTCCCTAAAATCCAGTTTGCATAAATCAAGCCTCATCTTAAAAGGGCTTTTCCATATTCCAAAAAATTGGCTTGCTCTCATCCCAAACTTGGGAATTACTTCAGGTCAACAATTTGGGATCTTATCTTCCCCCATCATCTAAAGCCGCAATACTCCTATATTGGATTTCCAGTAATATAGGCAAGGAAAATCAAATACTCCAAAATGGGTCCCACAAAAATAGGAAAGTTATTGCAACAATATCTCCATAGCGTGCTATCAATTGGGGCTGCTGATGTGGCTCTTGGCCTTTCTGATGGACTGGTCCACCTCTCAACTTGCAAAGGGCTGGTTCATCTCTCTTCTTGGTGTGGATTGGCATTGACACCATTACATTTTAAGATGCAGGTCTATCTCCTGCATCACTCTCATTGTTTTTATCTTCCATGAAAGTCACTTCTGGCTTCCCCACTACCAGAGCTGATGTCAGCCTAGACAGCTCAGAGGTATGGATGGTTTTTCCTCTTCTCTATTTTTTTTCTCAGCTCAGCCTGTTGGCTAAAATAAAAGTTCCCTCAAGTTCCAAAAGAAAAAATATATATAACTAAAAGATCTGTATTCTACCGATGTTGGATAATATTTAGGAAAACTATCAAAATTAGACATCATTACATCAAATGCCAACTGAGTCGGCTTGGTTATGAAAGAACAATTAAAGCATCTCAACATACTTGAACCAAGCATTTGAGTACCTTTACAGAAATACGCGAACCAACTAAACTTTTTGCTATCACTTGAATGTTCTTCTCTGGTTCTGCATTAAAATAGCAACACCAATAAGTTACAATAGGTTTGACAATTAAGTCGAATATGGAAAATCAAGCAAATTTCAACAGCCAACAACAACCCATTAACTATAATTAAATAAAAGCATTCTACTTCCATCAAACCGCTTCCCACCCACCTTATATTTTACAAGAAATTAAAAGGCATTTCTAGTTTTCATTTTATATTTTTCATCTTTCATTCGTCTTTTTTTCATTTTTCATTTCTCATCTCATTTTCCTTTCCTCTTTTCTCATCTCTTCATTTCTCTTTTTTGCTTAGACCTCAGTTTTCCCTACTTCATTTTGTTTGGATCCATGTAGCCGACCCCATTAAGTTAGAATAGACCTAGCCCGCAACCAATTTATAAAAGCTTCCATTATCGAATTGGTACTTATCCTTCTAAAATTTTATTGTCTACCAAATGTAAAATGGGAGGTAATTATTAAAAAAATAGAACGTTACTAAGAAGTAATAGGATAATAGTAACAAAGTATTCAGCTGATTAACAGACTCTCCGCAAATCGGGGGATAAGGCTGGGTACATTATGACCCTCCCTAGACCCCACAGTGGTGGGAGCCTTGTGCACTGGGTACTTTTCATTATTCGGCTGATAATTCAATCTACTAATTAGGTGATGTTTGCGTTTGGCAGATCTAGGTATGGCTCTTCGACCTGCAAACAAGTTTAGAAAATCAATCCTTTTCCAAATTCTAATACTTCAAAGTTTCTAGGAATTATTACTCATTCTAATGGACAGATATAATCCAAGACGCTTTAATAGAACCATAATTAAGAAATCTAATACCTTTACAAGCACGAGAGGGACTCAAGTGTGGATAAGGTACAAAGCCCAAAAGTGAATAAAATCGCACCAGCAAACCTCCACCATTAAAACCTTCAATCCTACCGTCGTAGATGAATCCACTTTCTTTATAAGTTCTTGCTGCCTTCCAATCAGCAGACCTCTACTTCTTCACAGAAACTATTAGTCGAAACTATGTAGTAAGAACAGAAGAAAACACCAAATAGATTAGAATTCCAACCATACAACTCAACCTGAACAATGGGATATGAAAATATGGAGTTGTGAAAAACCAAAACCAAAACTAAAATTCTTTACAATTGTTGATTACTTACATACCCAAACACATGGATACCAAACAATTTAGATAGAACAAACAAAGATTTTGAATTTTAGGAGTAACTACTGAGAATTGAGCAAATAATTTGAGAATTGAACGCACCCGAGCTTGTCGAACGGTGTCAGTCGTAGCAGGAGAATCTTGGGCTTGCTCAACTCCTTCCGTTTTAGGTCCGCTAGAGACGGAAACTCTAAGAGCGCAAGAGGGTCTTTTGAGGAGAGAATTTCTGAAGAAATTAGGAAACAGAGATGGGTTTATGGAAGTGGGTATTGTAGGATTAGAAGAGCCATCGCTGCCGAAGATCTGAGGAGGAAACGAGAGACCTGTAACTGATCCAACTACTGCCGCAGTAACCATTGCAACTGTTGTTTGTCGAGTTTTGAAAGGATAAAAGAGAAGAAATAAATAAAAGAGGAATCACCCTCCAGAGTCTAGTCTCTACTCTACTACAATAGAATAAAATCACGGGAGACGATAACGTCTGTAGTGGATTTTTGTGTGATCCATCTTCAGCTGATGAAGTGTCAAATCTGCCACACAAGTTTCTTCGGATCTGAGCTGCTCTTTAAATGTTCAAAATTACTTCAAATTGCAAAATGGGAATCTCACTACAATTGGATTTTGGGCCAGGTATTACTGAGTCAGAATTTCTACCAAAAAAAAAAACTGAGTCAGAAATAATTTTTTTGTGTTTCTGTTAATATAAAATGGGAAAGGCAAATCCTTGGTTAGGCCTTAAGAGGAGTGTCAAAACCTATATCGAACTGATAAATTGGCTGGATCGAGTCAAAAATAGTCCGGACCAAACTAAATCAAAGTCATAATGGGCCGATTTGGTGTGGAATATTGCAACCTCAAAACCAAATTGAACTGCAGTACAAATTGAAACCAAACTAGAATCGGCTAAAAAATAGTTTGGATATAACAAAGCATGAAGCACTAATGATGTCATCACTTAATAGTCTTTTCACAGAGACAGGGCAATAGATAGAATTTTTCAAATTTGGGGAAGGGGAGTGATATTTTTCAAACTAGTTAGGGAGAAAGTGATATTATAACTAAGTATAGGGGAGGGGAGTGATATTTTCTCATAAAAAATGAAATGCGTCTAGGTGCAGGGCACACCTTAGGTTCAAAAAACCCTTTCCCATATAAAATATTTTTACACCAAAAAAACCTGTACGGTAAAATTGGAGAAAAAAATATTTCTCCCACTACAAAAGAATAGAAACAAATATGAAATGCATATTAACAAAAGTAATTTTTCTCTTTTTTTTTTTTTTTGATCTCTTTTGGTTGCATCAAATTACATAAAATGGCATCCTACACATATTTTCACTACTTCGTGTATTTCAGAACACTATTCTAGTTTAGCTCGCTGAGGTGTGTCCAAGATGTCAAGGTTGAGCTGCGTTGCTAGGGTTTCTCTTTATGTTGTCAGTTGGGGTCAAGCCAATATCCAAATGGTGTCCCAAACCTACAAGAATCTATGGAGAAGAATTCTACAATCGAAAAGCAATCATGTATGATAGACTTGTTTCCAAAAGTCTAATAGCCTAATCTTGATAGTGTTTCTAATCCTCATGGGCAGTCATGGTTTTTAAGAGTCATTTTGGCAGACCATCTTATGTTGCGATGGTGGGTGATCAATTGTCTCTGCCAGTTGTTGAATGTTGTTGAACATGAAAATGTTCTATATTGATTCTGTGTTTTGGATTTGAAAACCTTGTATGACATTTGTTTGTTGATGCATTGAGAGAATGATGAAACCCAAGTCATTAAGTTGGAACTATTGATGAAAGAGATGACATGTTTTGAATAATAAAAACTTTTGTTGACGGACTGCCGTGGAGAAGTTGCAGTCTTTCATGAGATGAAAGATTGAAAATTTTAAAGATGTATCAAGTAGAAGTCGTTCATAAAGATCTTTATTAGTTTAAGCTTTAAATTGTCATATTCATGTAATCTTGATGTTGATATCCATAAGATTGCAAGGCCCCATAAAAATTCATAAAGAACCAAAATGGACAAACCGAGAAACAAGGTGGTTTGACTCAAAAAACTTAATAAAATTGTTATTCATGGTCTTCCATGGCATAGTGACTGTCGTACATGTTTCAAATGGTTAAATCTAATTTAGATGTAAGTTCTTAAACGGACTCATGGATTGTTGTCTGTGGGTGATTCCTTCAAAACAATAGCAGTGGGTTTTTATTCCTTGTTCTGTGGCTGACCTTGTGAAACTGACGGTTTTCTGTGCAAGGAATATTTTTGTTCCGGAGTTGTGGTTTTTCACTCATTGATTAAACCATAAAGGCATCACTTAGATTATAACCAATTGTGAGGAACTCTAAGCATCTTAAATGATGTCAATGCTCTAACTGTTGGTGTATACAAATAATGCTCTAACAGTTGGTGCAAAAAAAAGAAAGATTTACATGAATGTAACGACTTACGCATACAAATAAGCTAAAAGGAATCCCACTATCACATTCGGCTGCTTTATTTGAATCACCAGAAAGAATGGGAAGTCAATCTGCTT